>NW_013563576.1:9549-50273 GCF_000499605.1 Eimeria maxima | reverse complement strand
TATCGATCCCTCTACCTCTCGCATGCTAAGCGAGCGCTCTACCATTTGAGCTAGACGCCCCTGAGGGGTCACCTGACCCCCAACACAAAGAAAAAGCAACCAGAAAGACTACAAAGAATGCTTGATACATTAAAGACAGGGTCTAATTTGTCCATTCACACACTGTGCCCCTTGCGAATACACATATTTACATATACACGTAAACACATATATCTGTAAATGTGCAAGTGTATATTTGGAACTGTGCTTGACTACGAATGCGCCTCTGTTCCCTCGATGACGGGGGAGAAAACCACCTCTTGCAGCCTCTTCTCAGCCTTTTCTAGAAGTCATCAATCGGTGTTTATTGCAAATTGTACTAAAAACTGCACAGAACATGAAGAAAATGAGACCAAGATTCTAGTATCTACACAACACACTCGAATAGAGCGTACTAGTCAAGGGCGTCTAGCTCAAATGGTAGAGCGCTCGCTTAGCATGCGAGAGGTAGAGGGATCGATACCCTCGTCGTCCATACTTTTTCGCACTGCATAGTTGCCCATTTGGCTTTGTTCTCGTTTTAATGCACATAGTTGACCATAAAAAGTAATTCCAATTCCTCTTCAATTGTTAACGAGAGGAATAGTCATCATGAGACAACGCAGACAACAAACGCTATGCTGGCAAGTCGGCGCATGCAGCTGCTATGGCGGCTCTGTTGCAGTTGCCACCACCAAACAGTGGTCATGACACCACAAAATGCTTAGTTGCTTATATTTTTCTAATTAAGAACATACAGTTAAACAGAAATATTTGTGGTTTTCTCGCATCGGGGCCTCCCTCCCAGCACCCACAGTGTGCCGACGAGGCCCCCGTCGCTTGGTAAGCAGGAGGACGATAAAACTTTCGCTTCCCTCATTTCTTACTAACATCGCCTCTGCATCATTTGCTCTGTGACGTGTACTATCGAGAGCCCCAATTGTGCATCGCCGCCGCTGCTGCTGCTGCTGTTGTTGTTTGTGCAGCTGCTGACTGCCGTTGGACAGGACCGGCAAGAAGGATGGCGTTTGCTGCTACATCGCGAGCCTTCGGCGGCTCTTTAGGGAGGACACTGCTCAGGTGCTTTCTTGCAACTCCTCTTTTACTTTTATAAAACCTAAGTTCTCAAACGCTAAATCCTTTTGTGTCATGGTTGTCGGCAGTCCTCATACTTCTGCCCAGCTGGAGTCAACCAAGCAACATTGTTCTTCTCTCTGAGGTTTATGCATGCATGTTTAATAGTGAAGCGGAAGCGGCATGCTGCCGAAGCAGGATACGCATTTGTTGCTGTTGCCGTTACTCCCCCGTATGCATGCTGTTTTCAAGGATTTATGGTTTAGAGTGTACGGTGTGCTCAGGGCGGGCAATGGCTTAGGGTTTTGCGGAGCGCGTTTTGGTGCTCTGGTGCGCTATCTTAAGGAGTCATCGGCAGTATTATTGCAGCATTTCAGTTTAAGTGTCTCTTCTTGGGTGTCTGTCCCTCCTGTATATATAAAGGTCGATTGGCGGTGTCTTCAGTTATTGAGCTTTCGTTTTCCTGTTGTTACTGTTCTCTCCCCCTGTTAATGCTTAAGCAACATATTTAGCTGCCTTCAATTGTCCCTCTTCATGCATGCGAAGTGGCATTTGTTGTGGTGTCTGTTTCTGTATCTGTCCTAGTGTCTGTCTCAATGTCTCTGTTTAAGTGTCTCCCTTGATGTATCCTTTTAGGTGCCTACTTTGATGTCTCTGTCTTAAAGTCTCTCGTGGTGTCTCCTTTTACATATCATTGTCTGTGTAAGTGCCAAAATATCTGTCTTGATGTCTCTGCTTAAATATGTATCTTGTCTTCCTTCCCATATGTCTGTTTGGGAGTGTCCGTTTAAGTATATATCGTGGTGTGCCTGCGCAAATATGTCTCTTTGTGTCTGTTTAAACAGTTGCGTTTGCCGCCTTCCTTTACATCTGTGCTTACGTCGATATAAGCGTATCTTTCTCTGTCTTGTTTGGTGCCTCCGTCTCATTCCTTTGTGTTTCCTCCGCGTGATGTTGTGTCTTGCTATTGGGTTGTTTCTTTCTTTTAACTGCTTATGTCTGTTTGTTCCGTTTATCGATTCGTTGTTTAATTATGTGTTTGGCGTTTTCGTCTCCCCCTTCTGCACTCAGAGTCCACTGGGGGGCTGGCTGTATCCTGGCCTCGCAGCAACAGCAGCAACAGCAGGGGGTTTCAGCAGCAGCGCTGGTAGGGGCCCCCTGGGTGCTCCCTATGGAGCCCCCATTTCCCCACATGGGACACCTTTGGCGAGTGCACCAACGGGAGCAGTGACCACCCTGGCATCTCCTCTCAGAAGAACCACCCCAGGATTGTTTCCTTCACCAATGGTCATTGAGTTTCTTAGGCCCTTAAAGATGGTGAACTTTGCAGTTCAATATCTGTTATCGTTTCGGTTCTACTTCATGTTCATGGCCCGCACCACTTTTCAGGTGTGCATACACCAGAAGTATACCTATATTAACCCCAAACCCCTAACCATAGAACCCGCATTCAATGTTGACTACAAACCAGACCAAGTCGCACAGAGCCTGTCGAGCGCTAGGCTTTATGATGTGCTAGACTTCATGGTCGTCGAATTTGATAGCTTCTTTCGGTATGAGGCTTAGGATTTAGGGCTAAGGGCAGAGGGTTTCAAACGCTCGCGTGGTATGAGGGTTTAGGGTCCCTGCGTGCGTCTGCCTCACAGGCTGTGCGGCCTCTGCTTGCATTTAGCGTGTTTGGAGAAGTCATGAAGATGGTCTTAGCGACGATGAGTTCAGGCTTGTTTTCTTTCTTGTTCTCTTTTGTTCTAGCATTTGAGGTCCTATACTTTTTCCTTCAGTGCTACATCAGCTACACCTTCCTTACTATGTTCTTCACCGTCATGTTTTAAACTGCCAAACACCGTGGTGCTACAGCTGCCGCAGCAGCAGCAGCTATAGCACCAGCCATGCCGCCTGTAATGAATGCTAGCAGCAACACTTTCGGCTGACAACCTCAGTAGAAGTGATAAGGGCTGCATTTGCCAGTATGATTTCGCTTCAGACGTTCTTTAAATCTGTGGGGGTCTAGGGTTTCTGCTGTAGGATTTAGGGTTTGGGGTAGCAGTGTTGGACTTAGCGTCTAGGGTTTACAGAGAGTCTCTACGTCACCTGCCCCCACAGAGGCTCCACCTATGCATAGCTGTTGCTGCGGCACCGCTGCCGCTACGGTCGCCAAGGGGCGCTGACGGCATATTTCACATGCTACTGCCTGTGCTGAGATGTGCAGCAGCGGGAGCATCGCAAGCACACTTGAGCGTCTTTAGTGCACGTGTTCAACCTGTGCCATCTTTCGATGCCATGCAAGTGCTGCTGCTCTGTTTCCGTGCTGTTGGTTGGGCATCCTGCTGGTAGACAGAATGCAGTAACTGTAAAACGTCTTGGCAGTACTCCTCCCCTACCGGCGTAGATTGCCATGGCAGTAACGACGACACACACGCCGTTGTTGCACCTGCTAGTGTGGCTGCTGCTGTTGTGCTGCTTCCTGCTTCCGCTGCTGCCGCACTGTTTCCGCTGTTGTTCGAGCAACCAAAGCAAGCAACCTCCGCGATAGGACGCTCATAGAGCCACAGGGACACTGCACGTTCTTGTAGCCCCAATGGGGCCTCATAGGTCTCCTGACGATCACATGGCTTCACAACGGGCCCCTGAAGGGGGCCCCTTAAACTCTCAGAAAGTTCCATTTTACTGAACCCTCCTAAACCAAGTTCAGTTACTTCGGGAGTCCGGTACACCTCCAATTGACGCCCCTACGGGGCATTTCGGAAAAAGGGGAACCCTAGCTAACACTGCAGGGGGGGCCTACACAGGGACCTTGCCTACCGCTACAGGGGCCCATACAGAGGGCCCTCTGTGAACCTTCGAACGTGGGCTCTACCGTGTCCTTCAGCTGCCGTCATGTGTTTCTGCCTGGGGTCGGCGAGGGGTGTCAATGTGCCCTCAGTGGGCCCCCTTCGGCGGCTTCTAAGGGGATTTCAGGCGGTCTGCCAACGACCGCCTGGGGTTTCCGCGCGGCAGTAAGAGCCCCGTTGAACTCTCCAGGAAGAAGTGTAGGGGAGCCCTTGGTTGTCTGTGGCTGTGGCCCATGGGTCGCAACTTGTGCCCCAACGGAAAATGCATGAACTGCATGTTGTGGATTCCATGAAGCTGACAGGCTTTGTAGCACGCGGGGACCCACAGGGCGTTTACACGGGTTTACGGTGCCTGGATGCCATCTATGTAGCGGCCGGGGGCAAGGAATGGGTGGGCTAGCAGCTGCTTAGCTGTCCAGCGTTTGCAAGGGTCGATTTGGAGCATTTTAGAGACGAAGTCAACAAAGACATCATCTGTACAGCGGAGGCGCTGATGGAGGCTTGTGCGTTTGGGTACAAAGAACCGAACAATTCGGCTGGTGCTGCTCCCAATACCACTGCTGCTGGTGGTGTTATTGTTGCTGCTGCAGTTCATCTGTCTGGGGTTGCGGGTTTGTCCATTCTTAAGGTGTTCCTGCACCAGGCTAAGGAGGGTGTCATCTGGGGACCTGAGGTCGCAGCTGAGAGAGGGTTCCTGCTGCAGAGCGAGGTTCTGCTGCCGGTGTTCCTGGGCACAAGAAATGTTATCTATAAATCTATACAGAAAGCCCTCAGGGTCGAGCAGCTGGTGCTTCAGAGGGCTGCAGCGGGCCATGTAGCTAGGAATGGGCCCCAGGAGGCCAACCATCTTTGCAAGCAGCGAAGGCACAGAGTAGCAGCCAAGTAACATTTCGCCCGTCCACAGTTCGTACACAATACAACCCAAGCTCCATATGTCTATTTGCTGGCAATAAGGCAGCTCCAGCAACACCTCAGGAGCGCGGTAAGAACGAGACTGGGTATACACCACAAGCTCGTCGCTGGTGAAACAACAATTGCCGAAGTCAATAACCTTCACGCGAAACAAATCCAAACAATCCCAGTCAAAGAACGAACCACCTGACGGCATCATCCCTCCGTTGTTGATGTTGTTGCTGCTGCTGAGGGTACTACCGTTGCTACTGCTCATTGTGCTGCTGCTACCAGTGCTGCAGGTACTGCTGCTGCTGCTGCTATCGCCGGCATAATGAAGGTTGTCGCAAGGTGCTGTGCCGCAGTTCCCGTTGGTTTGCCTCCGTGCTGCTTCAAGTTTGTAATTGAGACGCTGCTGCTGTTGTTTTTGCTGGAGCTTTGCTGCCAAGGACGCAGAAAAGCATGCGAGAATGTTTTCGGGTTTAAGATCGCCGTGGATAATATGGAGGCTGTGAACGAACTGCAAGGCAAGGAGAACATCCTTAACTGCTCGCTGCAACCGGCCCAAGCTCCAGAAGGAAGGAAGCCGCTGCCGCTTCAAGGCGGTGCTAAACGTGTAGAGATCTTCATCAAGTAGTTCAGTCACCAACACCAAATGCCCCTCTACATACAGACAGTCTAATAAACGCAAAAAGCGGTGCTCATCGGGGTCGCCGTTGGCCAGCAGCAAACGCAGCACTGCTACCTCGTCCAAAGACTGATCGAAAAACTCCTTCGCGTTCTTCATCACCTGCAGCAGCAGCAACAACAATAATAACCAATCTAACAAACAAAACACAAAATAAAACTGCATGGTGATGCCGCTGGGGAATCGACGAGACTCAGCAGGTCCACCTGCAGCTGCTGCAGAAGGAACCACCAAGGCAACAGCCTAAACCACTGCAAAAGCAGCACTAGCACCAACAGAGACAGAAGCACGAACAACAACAAAAACACCAGTTCCAGCAGCTGACCTTTAAGCACACCCTTTGTCCCGTGCACTCATCGATGCCCTGAAGACAGCGGGAGAATGCCGCCGCACCGACCTGCAGCACGCCAACAATCTCGAAATTGAAATCATAAACCCTAAAGCCTAGCCCTGAGATGCACTCCTAAGTTCGAAACTTTAAACACCAGCATCTACGCCCGATACAAACGAATCCCCTCCTTGCATACATGTCTACGGAGGGATGATCAAGGCAGTCTGTTGCAGCAGTGCAGCCTGCTGCAGCAGCGGGAATAGGGAGGCTAGAAAGCCAAAAACTGCCGCTGCACGGTCAGCAGCAAACGCAATGGAGTAAGGGAAGGAAGAACAGCAACAGAAGCAGACGGAGCAGCCGTTGCAGCACGAGGAAGAGGAGGAAGGATAATAGCAAAAATGCCTACCTGCTGCTGCACTCTGTACCTGCCTGCTAGGAGGGTCCCAGATGGCAGCACCATTTCTTTGTGACCAGCACAACCTGTCTTGTTTCTCTTGAAGACGACCTTGAGACTGAAGCAATCATACATGGTCGGGTCGTCAGCAGGGTGGAACCCAGGGCTGCTGCTGCTGCTGCTGCTGCAGGAGCCCTTGACCCTGCACGCCCTCGGGTAGGCAGGGTCTGCCGAGGGCGGATAGGCAACATTGGCGTGTACTGCTGCAGCGCGCTGCTGCTGCTGCTGCCTGAAGCGCTGCTTATCCCCATCGCAGTACCTCTCCTCCCATGTCCGCGCTGCCAGGTACGCTTCTTGCTGCTGTTTCTCCAGTTCCTGCTGCCTTCGCTGCTGCTGCTGCTGCTGGCTAAGCATACGTGCCGCTGAATCCGCAGATCCTACCTGGTCCTGCATGCCGCAACCCGCAAGCTCATCTTCAGAAGACACTGCGGGGCATTCCTCCGACCCTGCTGCTCCTGTGCTTTGAGCTGCTGTTGCTGTTGTTGCTGCTGGTACAGTTGAGGCTGCTGCGTCTGCAGGCACTGGTGGTTGGGGGATCCCGCTCAGCTGTGTGTCTGTACAACCTTCAAACGACACAGATCGGCCGAAGTGAGAGGGAGTGTCTGGCTGCTGCCGATCTTGCTGCTGCTGCTTCCATACGTCCGCTCCTCTTGCTGATGATTCTAAAGGGGCCGCTGCAACTAAAGAGGAGGCCCCGAAGGCTGGAGAAGAGGGGCGAGTTGTAGCTCTGCTGCCTCTCCCTCCGTTGCTGTTGTTGCCACTGCTGTTATCTCCCACTCTAAAAAGAGTGCAGCTGCTAAACGCTGCAGCAGCACCCGCAGAAGCGGCATCAGCAGCACCAGTTGGTGCTGCTGATCCTCGCGTTGCCTGCTGCTGCTGCACCTCCTGCTGCTGCTGCTGCTGCTGCTGCAAGTGGTTGTGCTGCTGTGGCTTACGGCAGTCATCACAATCAGCAACAGCAGCTGCTGCTGCAGCAGCTGCTGCTGCAGCAGCCATTTCCATTCTGGCCCCCACGACGTCCACGGCGGGTTCAACGCCAAGCGCAAGCAGTGGGTGCATGCCTTCGCACTGTGGGGGACCCCATGGTGAGGAACTTTCTTGGGGAGCCCCCTGGGGGGGCTGTGGGGCCCCACAAAAGGCAGCAAGAAACTCTGCTTCTGTCATATCGATTGGAGTGTACCCTGGATCTGTTTCGTCAGTGTATGTATCGTTCTCGTCAAACTGAGGGATGTAAGCGCCATCCAGCCAGGCCTGATAGAGCTTGCTGCTGTCTGTTGCTGCTGTTGCACCTGTTGCAGGTGCTGCTGCTACGGCCGCCGCTGCTGCTGCAGCTGCTGTTGCTGCGCCCGACGGAGTGCAGCAGCGTGGGCCCCCTCTATACTTGGGAAGAAAGCGTGCAGAGCTGGGGGCCTCCACAAACCCACATAGTCTCACAGCATCGGCACTACGCAGCGAACCCCCCCCAACACAGAGAAGCCGAGGGGAAGCAACAGCAGCCTTTGCTGCTGCTGTTGCTTCATCGCGCAGCACGCGCAACGCCGCTTCAGCCCCTGCTGCAGCAGCAGCGGCAGCAGCACCCCCTGCAGCTGCTGTGGCTGCGGCTGCTGCTGCTGCTGCTCCCAAGTCAGTGGGCCGGCCTGAAGTACTGCCAGCAGCAGCAACCACAGGCGAGGCAGCAGCAGCCGAGGATGAGGTTGAAGGAACTGGACTAATGCAGCTATCGAGAAACTTACTGCTTGCGCAGGTAGCAGCAGAAGTGCCTCCAGCTGTAGCAGCAGCACACCCATCCTGCTGCATTGAATTGACCGTTTTCTGCGGGTCCTCACTGTTAAGGAGGGAGCGCAGGAGCCCTTTATGCTCAGCTGTAGCCAAGGGTCCCCTGGATTGCAGGAGCTCTTCAATGGTGGACCGCAGAGAAGGTGCTGCTGCTGCTGCCGAAGCGCCGCCGTCCCTGCTACTAGGGAAGTAGTTGCTGATTCTTAATTCGTTGCCCGCGCAGCAGCTGCTGCTGCTGTCGTGAGACTCAGCATGATCACATAGCACCTTCAAATCGAACAACAGGCCCCGCAGAGCAGGAACAAGCCGCTGCTGCTGCTGCTGCTGTTGCAACCTTTTGCTGCTGTCAGATTGGTCAGCGCAGCTCGCAGACGTTAGAAAAGCCACACCAGGCTGCTGCTGCTGCATGCGGTGCTGCTCCTCAATAAGCCGCAAAAAATCCCCAATGCGTCTGAGGGATGCAACTTCAATCGCGCTGCTGCTATCAGCAGCAAGTGCTGCTGCTGCTGCTGCTGTCGTTGGTACTGGTGTTGCTGCTACGGACGCAGTTGGTGCTGCATAGCGGGGTCTTGGAGAAGGAGAGTCTGAGCCCCTCATTTTCCCTCACGAGGCTTTCGTTTCTCCTGTTCTTCTTGGGTTGTGTTGCTGTCGTTCTCCCGTGTGCAGCTGCTGCTCCCTATCATGAAAAGAGGAGCTCCTTCTGCGTGGTGTATGGGTTGCATAGATCGTGTCACTGACGGCCTTGAACTGCAAGAGGCGCATCTCCCGCCTTTTGCTGCTGCTGCTGCTTCTTCTGTGGCCTCTATGGCCTCGGCGGTCGATGCGGTTATGGCCGCTATGGCTGTTCTCCCTGATGTTGATGCAGCTGCTACTCGTTGTATTCTGACGTAGTTGACACTGGTAGTCGAGATCAACAGGAGATGGAGTCGCCGCCTGCAGCTGCTGCCCTGGCCGCTGGTGGTTCTGCTGCCGCAACCACAGCACGCCTGCCTGATATTGCTGCTGTTGCTGGAGTTGTACTTGGGCCGCTGCCGGTGCAGTTCGTGTTTCTTCTGAGTAAACTAAGTAGTGTCACTTCGGAGAATGTACATATGAACAGCTCTACAAGAGCAGGCAGCGGAGCCGCTGGTGTCTGGTACCGTAGCAGCTCGCGCTGTTGCCGTTGTTGCTGAAGTTGCTGCGGCTGTTGTTGCTGTTGCTGCTATTGCTGCTGTTGCTGCAGCTTAAACTGGAACCAACGAGACAGAAATTGAGATATTTAATATACTGTTTGAGCTGCTGATTCTGTAGACAGTTTGTCAGGGGAGTTCACTGAGGCACTGCCGCCTCTAGCGTGGCGGTTGCATGCAAACCAACAACGGGAGCAACGGCAGCAACAACAACACACCGATGCTCGCATCCACAGACAAAAAGCTTGTTTTCACTGTGCGTCTTTTTTTGTTTGAGTTCGGGTGGTCCCTGTCTATCCGTTTCATTTTTTCCTAGCAGCAGCAACAGCGTCTCCTGCCAGCGTAACTGCTGCTGCCGTCGTTGCTGCTAGTGTCTTCACGGGGCAACTCGATCCTGCAGTCGACCTTCTTCGATTCTGACTAGACAGGGATCAACAGACCCAAATGGCGAGGCCGCCGGTCCAACCAACTTAAGGCTGCCAGCAGCAGCAACAACTGCTGCACCACCGACCGGAACAGCACCTGCACCTGCAACTGCACAAGCTACAGCAGCAGAACCGCAGGAACAAATACAGCGAGATCATCAGTTCTCTTGGAAACAGCTGCCGCTGTTGCAGTTCTTATGCTGCACAACACCGCTGAATATGCAGCCTTTCGGCGCAGTGCTGTGCGCCTGTGTGGTTGTCGATTGCTGCACCACCAGAAACAGGGTGCAACTGCAAGGGAGGCATCAGCAGCAGTTAATATAGCAGCATCCACGATAGCAGCAGCAGTAGGAACACCGACAGCAGCAGCAACGGTGTCTACCTGTTTTCCGCGTGCTGCAGCACAGCGTATCACATACGGGAGCAAATGGGCGCATAGAGGGCAGGGGCGCTTCATCTGCGGCTGTAGTCAATGCTGCCGCTGCAGCAGCTGCAGCAGCAGCAGGAGGGGCGGCAGCAACCAGATTTTCGAGGGATCAAAGAGGAACCTGAGCACGCTTTTTGATCGGGTATGGGTAGAGGCATGTTTTTGTTGTTACTCGTGCTGCTGCTGCAGTAAATAGTGCAGCAAGATCTGTTCTCAGTCTCTTTTATCTTGTTGCTGCTGCTTCTGTTGCTGCTGCAGGTGTCTCATGCGGATCTTCCAGCCATCCAAGCCGATGACTTTATGGCCGATACGGGAACCCTGCAACACATGCAGCAGTGAGCAGCAGCTGCCTGTTCCACTTGATGCTTCAAAAGCATAGTTGTTTACTGTCTTTTGCTGCTAACGCAGCATTCTGTTTGGAATGGAACAGAATGCTTTAACAATGTAAAGCTGATACTGGTGTTGCTGCTGCTGCTTCTGCTGGTGCTGCAGGGCCCTCTGCAGCCAAATCATCGAAGCCTGCGAGTACTATGGCATATGCGTGCAACGGGCGAAGCAGCAGAAGCAGCCGCAACGGGAGCAACGGCAGCTGCATACTTTAGGACTTCGCGTTGGTTTGCTGCTGCCTCCGTCCCCTGTGTCACTTGCTGCATTTGGTGCTGTTGCTGCAATAGGTGGCATCGCGGCGCCCCTGCCGTTTTGCGATGCTGCTGTTGCTGCAGAGACTGCGCCAGCAGCAATCGCTGCTGCAGGAGGTGTCGCAGCAGCAAGCGCAGCAGCAGCGAGACCCCTGGCAGCAGCAGTGGAAGAAGCAGGAGGCGATATGTTTGTTACAAGAACACATGCCTGCAATAGAAGCGTTATTACCAGGAGCAAATCTTTGCGACTGCTGCAGCAGCAGCTAGCGGAGGCCAAGGCGCAGCTGCTGCTGACACATCCAGCGCTAGCTGCTGCGGCGGCCGCTCTGTGTGATCAGTTGGGGATCCATGTTTGCATATGCGGCGCCAGAACTCCAGTGGCAACCGATATATGCATTGACCAGCAGCCGGAGAACCAGCAGCCGGCCGCAGCGGCCACATCAAGGGTACGTCTGTTTGTGAGACAGGAACCCCTGTACACAAGTAGTCTTGCAATATACACCAAATGGATGCCTCTACGGACAGCCGAGGGGGGGCCATTGGGGCCTCCGCAAGAGCTCAAAGAGGCACTTGCTGCTCGTCTGAGAAGCGGGAAGGACAGTGCAGAGGGTAGCGTCACCAGCAACAGCTGCAACAGTAGCAGCAAGACCAGCAGCAATAGCCTGATGACTAGCGCTACATGGAGTTTCTTGCTGGAGGCGAGCTGCTGCTGGGGGCAGCCACGCAGTGTGTTCCTGCCGGCAGCAGCAGTGAAGCAGCAGCTGCAGCTCAACAAGGAACACTTGCTGCATCACGTTTACCCAAGGCACAATGCCGTTGTAGCTGCTTCTGCAGCTGGTCTTGCAAAGCCGAAGCTTCTGCTTGCAGTGGTTCTGCCGCTAGTGCAGCAGCAAGCCAATATTATGTTGCTGACCAGGCAGCAAAGACCACCTCTACCCCTGCCGTTGCAGGTAACCCTGCAGCAGCAGCCTACCGATGCTGCAACAGAGGCACTTGTTCTTGAGACAGCGCACGCGCGAGCTGCAGCGGTTTGGCGCCTGCTGTTACACCAGAAGCAGCAGCAACAGCGATACACGCTGGTTGTGGACCTTGAAACGGCTGAGGCAATGTTGGCTCACTACGACCATGCAGTGGAAACAGCTGCAGCAACAGCAACACCAAGCAATGCTTCGAAGCCAGCTCTGGAGGCTCCACTTGCTCCTGCAACTGACCTTGCTGCGGCAGCGCAACAGGCGATTTGCTGCTGCCTTATCTGCACTGACGAAAGTGACCTCATGGCTATGCCAAGCCAGGCGCCTTCTAACCCTAACTACAGCACCAGCACCAGCAGGTCGCATGCTGCTGCAATGGAACAGAAGCCTGCAGTGCGAGTTGCTGCGACGGTCGAGGGGTAGGTTTTTCTTGGAGTACGAGTTGGGAGCAGTGGGAGCACCGACAGAAGTGCGTAGTTGGTGAGTTTTCCATTGTTTCGGCTTGCGTGTTGCTGCTGCAGGTGGCAGCGGCTGCTACCGGCGGTTGCAACAGTGCAGCACGTGCTTACCATTACGGAAGTGGGCGTAGTGGCAGTGCAGCAGCAGTGCGGCAGTGCTGGAGAAGGAACGGTTCCTCTTACAAAGCAGCGAGCAGCAACTGCAGCTGGAAGTGGACAGGAGGATGGCGTACCTTTAGGCCACTTGTTTCCTGGTGTCGCTGCAGTGGCGGCAGATGATGGTACGTTGCTCTTCAGCAACAGCACCAATAGCATTTATTTCGAGAGACCCGTTGCAACGGCGAAGGCATTTGGGGCTCCTGAGTCCCTGGGTGCCCCAGGGAGCCCCCCGGGAAGGTATTTTCGGTCGGCCCTTTTGGGCGGGGTAGACGGTCGTGGGGAGCTACGAGTGTTGGGGTGTAAGTACACCTCAGAGCGACTTCTGCAGAGGCCCCTGCAGCAGCGGCTGCAGCAATGGCAGTGGGGCCTGCCTCGCATGGAGAGATTGATTGAAGGTTATGTGCACAAGGTGCCGATTGCAGGCAAGGAGTGGGGCAACTACCACGCCAAGAAGCGTTACTGGAAGCGCATGTTCTGATTAAGTAACACCGCCCAAGCCGCTGCAGCAGCGGCTGTACGTAGGGCTCTGCTACTGAACCTAGACAATCGTTTTAGGATTATGTTGATTTGTGTCCACCGCAAAAGCGCACTAGTGGCAACAGCATGACCAAACAGGTGCAGCAAACACCCTCAACAACAGCTCCGCCAGGCTGCACCCTAGAACCCACGGAGGCCTACTTCTATTGAGCTTTCCCTAGCATGCTAGCTGGCTATAATGGCAGCTAGCTAGCCTCCCAGTTAGCTAGCCAATGTACTACGGTGCTGGCATAGCAGCCTGTTGACTGGGTTGCGACGCAGCTAGCCAGTTAGCTAACTGGGACGACGCTTGCGGACGCCCCATGCAGGCGTCCAACCGTATATTTTGAAGGAGGCTTAACCATGCCTAGGGGCTGAGAGGATAGGAAAGGATAGATATGCTTGTTTTTTCCATCTCTCGTTTTGTTTCCTGCCTTCGAGAATCTGCCCTATCGCCGCCTCTTCTTGAATGGTTTGTGTTTCTTTCCATGTCTGTGCTTGCCTTGCATGGGTCTCCGTCTGCGCAGCTATCCATATGCCTGTGTAGGGACCTGCCGGTGTCTGCTGCTGGGTATTGAAATCCTCTGCGCTTCCACTCATACGAAATTGCAATTTTTGACGGTAGCACCCGAAGAGGGCCTATGTTCCTCCGTGGCCCTCTTCAGGTGCCACCGTCAAAAACTGCATCTCCTCACTCCAGCACAAACAGTTGCTTTCTGTGCATCCTTTTCTGTGCCGTCACAGTTCGATTTTGTCTACTATATCTTAAGTGATATGGGCGTACGATGAGAACCTTCTTTGCTAACTGTAGTTCTGCCCTGTTAGGTCTTGTTGTCGGCTCCTTTTAGCTGTGCACAGTGCTGTCTGACTTTTGGTGTACGTCGATCTTCTCGTACTGATATATTTCGCACTTGGATTAGTGCCTAGGCCTACTCCTATTTTCTTTGCCCCTTACGTATATATAATATATTAATAATATATATGTATTGTATACATATTGGTTGCTCTAAATGGCACTTCCGTCCCCACCCCTCCCCCGGTGATTTTCAGCACCGTTTCTATCCGCTGCTACTGCTATTGTCCATCGTTATGCGCATATTAAAAATTATAGTTTATGTATAGGCGTCCAGGTTCAGCTTTGCGCTTCGCCGATGCTAATCTGGAGAAAAGCCGCTGTTTTGCTGCTTGTCCTCAGGGCTCAGTTTTGGAGCCGGAGGGTCTCGGTGCGAACGGGTTCAAATCCAAGCTTGGTGTAGATGTGCCGTGCGTTTTCTTTCTCGACAGTGAGGTCTATTCTCCCTAATCCGAGTTGTTCTTTGGCGAACTGTAGTACCGCCTTGCACATCGCCGTCCCTATGCCCTGACCCCGGTATTCAGGATCAACTATGACCCTCTCCAGCCGCCCGTCTGCTGCGCGACCCAAGTGCGGCATTACGTAAACTTCGCAAAACCCACAGAGCCGCCCCTCAGCCACTCCCTTTAGCGCACACCCGTTTGCCCCGTTTGTAGCAGCAGACCCTTCGGCTGCAGGACCATCCGTAGCACCAGCTGCAACGAAGCAGCAGAAGGGCACGTACGTCGGCAACCGAAGTACCTCCGATAGTTGCGGCTCCTGCAGCTGCTCCTGGCAACGGCTCACCAGCGGCAGCAGCGCGCGAACATCTGGATAGTCTGCTGCTTTCATCCTTCGGACAATGAAACTTTTGCTGCCCAGCGAAAAACATAGGGGATGCTCGTCTGCAGGTACACTGTCGAGCCAAGGGCACACAACGGATCGTGGTCCTGGGCACGCCATTCTTCGGCAAACCTGTGTTTCTTCTGCACCAGTTGCTGCGTGTATATTCCTGCCGTCGTCAGTGCCCTTGCAGCTGGAGACGCGATGTCTGCTTTGGAGTCACCTGCTGCTGCTAGACCTGTTCCTCTCGCTTGAAACCAGCAACTGGTGCTGCTGTCTACGTGTAATGATGTTGCCGCTGCGTGCATGTGTAGTTATCCTTCTGTTGTGTGGGGTGTGGAGAAGGTTCGCGCCGATTGTCCCTACATTTGAGGAGCTGGGTTAAATGGCTGGATATTGAGCATTCCGTGTTAGTTTATGGCCTTGTAGCTGCAAACGTACACAAGGGAGAGGGAACAACAGCCAAAAACACTGCAAGGGGGTCGTCTCGCCTCCGAGGACCCCTTGTCTGCTGCCCGCATGTGACGGTAGGCAGCAGTCTCGGGGAAAACGGGCAAAATCAAAAGGTTTTGTGAAATGAATTAATTCTAATAAAAGGAATCTAGCTTCAAGAGGATACGGGTGGGCAGGTATTGCTGACAACGTCACTGGCGGCTAGCCGGGCGCGTCAGGCATGCACAACGCTACAACCCCGAGGTGACGCCACAAAAAGTAAGAACGATACAACAAAGACAAACAACCAATGACTTAAACCTTAATTTCCGACATTGCGACTATTTTTGTCTCCGTCGTTGCGCTTGTTTCCCCCCCTCACTAATAAACGGCTGCGTAGAACCAGGGTTGCCCACTGAACTCTCTGCTTGCTCCCAACGAATCAGCATGCGCATAGAGCAGAGGATATCCACTTAATTAAGGCTATTTTCCCCTGTGTATACGTGTACAAGAAAAACGTGTTTTCTGTATGCAAATACATTTATCAATGGTACGGGGCCGATGCCTTCCTACACGAATGTCAATTGTAACCCAGTCAGCCTAGAGGTGAACGGCGACTCTGAAGGCTAGTATAGGCGGCCTGCATACAAGCAGATACCTTCAACAGTTGCATGCGATCATAGAGCACTCAGTTGCATGTGCTTGCACGCGGCGCTGTCCTGTGCCATCGGCTGTACCAAGGTGGGTTGCAACACTTGCCAGAGCGTTTCCTCATTCACAGTTTCGGGAGCTTGAGACCGCTGCTTCCAGGGTGCATTGTCTCTTCTGATTTAGTTCAGAAACAATTAACCAACACTTCCTTGAAGCATTTTGGATTCACAGCAGCTCGCAACGGTCCCTCGATAAGATGGAAGCCTCTCGCTACAGTAGTGTTGTAGCTAGGACTGCAGGAGATAACTATACGCACTCATGGATTTGCATATATGCAAATGAAGGATGCTAAACGGTTTCTCCGTACCCATTTCCTCCTAATCTTCAACGTTCTGTGCAGCAGTGGTTTGTGCTTTGGTCGGTTTTTGTGTGCGCCTGCATCCAGGGATGCCTCGCGTACAGTGCTCTGTCTTAGCATTGCCTGCCCAACCTGAGAACTGTCTGCCTAGGTATAACTAGTATATTTTTGCTTCACTGTGAGCTCGATACGGATTCGTACGCATGCCTCCTTGCGGGGTTGCCTTGAAGCAACGACGCAGCAACAGGCGCCCTATCACACCCTCTCCTCTCCAACTCAAAGCCCTTTTCCCACCTGCAGAGGATTCTTTGGAACTTTAGAAGACCACAGCCACTTTGGAGGGAACTCGTTTTTTAGCAAGGAGCCCTCTACTAATATTAGTGATGCTGCTAAGACATACTAGAACCCACTGTTTATCAGGGCCAGTTCGTGCAAATAGTTCCATCTCCGTAATTGGCATGCCTTATGCGCAGTAGTTTGTAATGCTATGCCCCAGCATAGGGAGGCGCGAGGGTGCGTTGCGAAGAAACATAGGAAACAAATGCTGACGACAGGCAAGACTATACCTACACAATCAAAATAAATTACGCTCCACAGTAAATTACGCATCTGCGTCTTTTGGCCACTTAACGTGCCTCCAGAATAGTGGCTGACTTGCAAACAATTTCTAACCATGATCGACAGGCGGTGAAAGGTTGCCATTGAGAAAATACGCGAAGATACAGCGGCAACGGGCACACCAATTTGCACCAAACTCAGCGGATGCTTCAACTGTTAATTACAAAGCACGGGCTGTACGCCAAAGGAGTGTAAAGAAACAAGTGGGTGCTTCAAACCTGGACGACGAGGGCATCGATCCCCCTGCCTCTCGCATGCTAAGCGAGCGCTCTACCACTTGAGCTAGACGCCCTGTCGAGTCACCTAAGCCCCAACACAAAAATTTCCCAATATGCGATCGACTTGGCCGACAACCTTACTTCCTGTAGTCTTTTAACCGGAAGAATACTGAGTTTGAATACCACTTTCAAATGAAACGTACACTCCACCTTTCTAGAATGTGTTGTTTGGTGCAGCACCTGGTGGTGTAGTAAGTGCCTGAATTCCCACCCAGTTTCCGTTTCAGGTGGGCCTTGGCCGTAGCTGTTTACCTGTGTATATAGGTTATATGTTTGTGGTCGTTGTGTTCAGGTTTGTGAATTACGTTATATGTTTGTGGCCGATTTGTCCAGGTTCGTTAGTGCTTGTATGCGGATTAGAAAAACCGTGAAGAAATAGGTACTTCGTTATGGGCACAGTCAGAACAGTATGAAAACACCAGCAGCAATGAAAACCCCACTGTTCGCAAGTCTATTCGAGTTAATCTTCCAGTACCTGAAAGTAGCCACAAACGAATTCTTGTGCTAGTACATCATATGAGCATGTGATAGGTAGAAGGATCGACACCCTCTCCGTCCACAGTGGACGAAGAGGGTTTCGATCCTTCTACCTATCACATGCTAAGGGAGCGCTCTACCATTTGAGCTAGAAGCCCTCATGGGAGGCCCAGGTCCCATATATTACTACGGTAACATGCGATCACAATGCACCCAAGACCTGCCAGTACACACACAGGTAAATCATTCCTTCAGCGGAAAATGTTTGTACCTTCTTCAGTAGAAGAAGAGTGCATGAGAGCATACGTCAGAGCGAAATGAATCAGAACCCTTTGGCGAGGATTCCCGCCTGTCTTCCCCCGGTTGTTCTGGTAGACCTGTGAACAGCATTCCATAGTGTCTTTTGCAGCAAATGCTGTATTTGTAGCTCCATCAGCCAAATAATGGCATCGAAAAGCATGTGCTCGGCCAAAGTCGAGCAACAGTAGCAAGTAGCGATACCCGTGGTCTGCCTGCGTGAGCTTCAAGCCCGATATGCTTCTAAGGCACTCGCGCTCTAGTTGGTGATTCCTCTCAGCTTCGAAATAAGTATACATAAACCAGGCGGCGAAACAGGTCGGTAACCAACACCTTGTTCAGCAATGAAAATCAAGCTCTCCTCAGCGTATGGAGAAGAGTTTGGTGTTTGCACAGCAGACGGCTGCATGTGTCCGATTGCTTGTGGGGGCTTGAACAGTTGTCTCAAGATCAACGAAACGAGAAGACGAATAATAGGGGGAGGTGTCGAGTGGATCTATAGTGCAGAGGAAAGAGATGTTTGCTCAGTTTCACGGGCTGGCTTTGATATGGCACTCAATGTTGAGTACAGCAGATATACGTTGCGAAGCTGGACAAAAATGGCATTTGTAACTCTATGATATTTAGGAAGTCTTACAATATTTGTACACATATGATATCAATTCACACTCATGAGACCACTCCCCCCTTGGATATGTGTAAGTTACTGCAATGGCAGCTTTCGTGGTAATCACTGTCTTGGTGCCTGCCCAATGGTCTACGCCGGACCAAAAAGGTCCAACTTCGAATTGCTTCTAAGCCTCTTTAAGAGCCTTTTACAGACGAAGTGGGATCTAGCTTCAAAGCACGCATGTGACCCGTTGCGGGAGTAGCCCCTGGATGGCAGTTTGGCTAGGAGGTCGGGCGTTCCAGCCGCTGCGCTGCGTGAGGAACGCTAAGTTTGCTCTCTGCACTAGAGCATTATGATAACGTGGCTTTTTTCTCATGCAAATTACCATGACGACACCGTCCGAATACATTGACCAACTGTGGAGGGAGGCAGTGGATCGTGGTGTCCAGCCGCCAGAATGGTCCCCCCAGTACAAGTGGAAGGATTTGATTCCAAACTTCTGTATATTTCTTCCCCAAAATCCAGCAGATCTGTCAGTGGAGAATAGGCGGAAGTTATGTTCTGAACCAACCAAATTGTCGTACTTTGCCTTCCTGGATTTCGAAAGCAGCCAGGTGGGATACTGTCCGTGTCGTCAAGAAATACTCCAGACGAAAATGCATTTCTTCGGTAAGATGCCTCAGATAACACCAAACATTATTGTCTCTTAACCGTCTGACCCTGGAATGAAGCCTGTAGTACCTTCGCTGTAGACAACTCGCTGTAGAACCAGTTGTTTGAGACGCACGAGCCAATTTAGACCCGAGCAACAGCATTTTGAAACGGGCAAGTCCAGGTCCAAGCCATTCCCAAACAGCTTCACTATCCTTTGATGTGGCGCGTATGGAGAGCATGATCGCTAGAAGATGCATATTGTAAATCCTGACACTTAAACTCACTCGCCCATCTGCAACGGTTACCAGCCTTGAAGTTCCGATCATAATCCCTTGTGTACCTTTGGCGTTTCTGCGGACTGATTTCTTGCGCTGTTCACCCCTCCTATTGGCGAGGGCTTCCAGTGGAAAGTTGTCCATACCAGGCCCTTGCCTCCTGTTTGTTGCCGGTTCGTGTTGCTTCAGAAGATGTCGACGAGAACCCCTTTAAGATTGTCAAGGAGGGGATATTTGTCGAACGTTTAGAGGATTTGAAAACAATGATCGCGAAGATCACGAACGACAGTGAGCTGTTTTGATGCTGTTGTTTTCTGGTTGCTTGATGTCTGCTTGTCTGCCTCTCGGCGTTTTTGCCTCGTTGCGTAGTTATCCTTGTTTGTCACTTTTTGTTTTATATTATTCACGGTTCTTTTTGCTTGTCCTTGAGGCTCCTCTTCCTAGCTGGGATCGCCTATAGTGTTTTGTGTTTTTGCGAATGCGCTGTAGTCGTCTGCATTTTCTGCTTATTCTTGTTGCTTGCTCCTCATGTGTTTCCTTGTGTACGAATGCGTGGAGCTGCATCTCAATACCCACTCTTCCGCCTGGGTCTCGCAGACATCCCTGTGCTTGCGCAGTGCATGCGCTTTTGACCTTTGGCACCTGATGCTTGGAGTGTCTTTACACAAATGTGAAACTGCGTTAATCAGCCGAACGTTTACATAGAGATTGGTGTACAGGTATTTGACTGTGTACACTTACACCTGTAGATGTGCGCATCTCCAAAGACACCTGTCAAACCACTCATGCTCTATAAGGGCTTAGGGTTGAAGGAAAGGGTCCAAGGTGGGGATTTTGGGCTTTGTGTGCGGACTATTTCTTGAGAGCAATGCAGCGTCGTCGGTATTGACATGGAACATCACCACCGTAGAAGCTACCGGGGTGTTACATGCCTCATTCAGCTGGGCACAGCTGAATATGTATATGTAATTGATGCTTTGAAGCTGTTTGATCATCTGCACATTCTGAACGCTATAACTGCAAACCCCACCATTGTCAAAGTTTTTCACAACGGCGACAACGACATCGCCTGGCTGCAGGTAACCAATACACAGTAGCACGCACGCTCGTACTGCGTGCAATTATGGTTGCTCCGTCTTATTTTGAGATTTCCAAGCTTCGTCGAATGATTGCTGAAGGGAAGGAGTTAACTTGATTGCCGTGGGTTTTGGTTCAGAATTTGGTGCCGTCGGTAACAATCACTTGCCTTTGGAAGTATTTGCCCCATTTGTAGTTTATGCTATATATTGTAGTCCTCACGGGGAATATTATTGTAAGAGACACAAACAGTGACTACAAATACGTTAACGTGAACGAGCAGCTGAATGCGATGAAACGTGTTTCAGGGGCAGGTTCTACTATGGATACGACGTTATTTTCCCCACACGGCTACGTGTACTGCTGTGGCAGGCTGAACACTCGATTCAACGCGTTGTTGAGACATTTAGTCAAGATGTGTTCTAAATTGCATAGATGTCCCATTACTGTTGCAGACAGAGTACTCGTGGGGGAATTGGTGGCTTCATATTGGGGATATTGCATGCAACAGCAAGAATGTGTTGGGGAGGATACCATTCATACGGCTCAAATGGAGACAGCAGAACCAGCGGTTGGCAGCTATAATTGCATGTATGCCCATGCATCGGTGACAAATACACACATGTTGTGCGCATTTTGTCGACAATGGCGAGCACGTAGACGCTTGCCATATCTCCTTCAAAATAGGTGCAACAATAACTGAAAAACCAAATGTGGAAGTTCAGTACGTGCACTGCATTTGTTCGGCTCCCACAGCTGCGCCGGTGTGTAGGATCATGCCAACTGGAGCCATTCCAGATGCGTGCACATATCGTGTCTGCATACCGCAGCGAGACTTCAACGTCTTCGTTGTCAACGCTTTTGACACCGGAAAGGCCGCCAAGTATCTGGGCGTCCCGGGAGGCACCTCCCTGAGGAATATTCTTCAACGGGAATTCAAAGTAATAAAAAACGAGAGGATGAGCACATGTGACTGGTCCCGCAGGTAAACTAGTCGGTTTTGCACTCTAGGTTTCAAGGGGGTTAGGCATTTTTCAACATCACTCAAATAGTTAAGGCCTTCGGGTACACAGGATCTTGAAGGGACGCAGTTTGTTTCTGTGGTGTCTAAGAGAAGCTGTAGGGCGGCAGACTGTTTGAGCATACGATTGAGAATCTTGAGTTTGGAATTTGCTGCCTGAGATGGGCATGAGGCAATATGCTCGGTTGCGGGCATTAGGGGAGCTAAGGCTGTCTGCTACCAGCGGATTGCTCTCTTAATTTAGGGCTTTAACATGCTGAATTGAGGATTCATGTTCTGTGCTTAGTGGGCTGATTCAACGGTTTGCCCACAGGCCCTTAACATGGGACATGCGGAAGTACGCGGTAAAGGACGTTGGTTACTTGCTGTGTCTGTATTACCGCTACGCCCGTAAACTCTCAGAGTGAGTACGGACTGTACAGACACCTCGGATCTGCTGGCGGATGCGGATGACGAAGGGGGCTCTTGCATCAGTGTAACAGTCACGACACTCCAGTGCAAGCCCCAGTCTGCTACTGCTCTGTTTCCTTTGTGCGCTCTTCTCCCCGTCAGTTTGCGTGCTTCTCTGCTCTGTCCGCGGACCGCCCTATTCGCCAGGTTGCTCCTATTGTTCGTGTCTTCGTCTATCTGTGGGTCTCCTCAGTTTGTGCTCTTTGGTGTGAGCGTGCATGCCTCCATCTGTGGGTGTGGCGGCTTTCCCACTTCTCGTGTACTTTTTCTGCATTTTCTGCTTGTCGTTTTCCATTGGTGTATCTGTGAACCTGTTGCGGCGTCCTTCTTGTGTGCTTAATTGGCCAGTTGTTCACTGCACCCACAATTTTCTCCGGGTGTTTGTCTCAACATATGCAAGCGCGTCCGTTTTGTCGTACCTTCGTATCTGTATATCTCGCCTGCTGTGCCTCATGGGTTTCCCCTGCGTGTGTTCGTACTCATGTTTTTTCGTAGCTGACTTCATGCCTAGTCTTGCTTGGGTTGTTCCGCAGGAACGAAGTACATCAACAACCTTCCCATTGATTCGCCATACACGTAATGGGGATGTTTTTAGGCGTTCCCCACTTTCCTCACTTGAGCGTCTCTGTATCACGGGCTGTTGTGTACATTTTGCTTATTATTTGCTCTGCTATTCTGTCGCTTTTCTCATTTGTTTGGGCGTGCTGTTACCTCTTCATGGATTTGACGTTGCATCGATTTCAGCGGCAGACGACATTCTTTGGGGCTGCTGCTTCACTTTAACGCCCCACTGTCTCCTGGCCCTCCAGTTTATTTCCGTTATTGTGCCTCATCCTGGTCGGCCTGCGCTTCTGTGCGTATGTAGCTGTTAGCGTTCTCCATGTCTCCTTGCTGAGAAGGATAAAGTGACCCGCCATGCACTACCGATTCACTTATATGTCGTAGATATGGAATAATGCATGTTCAGCGTAATTAAATTCCATAGGTTGCAACAGAATGACATAAAAGCTAGCCTAAAGGCAATACATACCTCAGTCGATGTGGTGGTTTGAACGTGTTTGGCGTCTGCAGACAGGCTCGAAGAAGCTAGAGGAAGACGTGAAACAGATGTTGGTCAAGCCATTTGTGTTTACTCATTATAATCTAGAGAGAGACTTTAAGAACTGCTCCAGAGGAATGCCCTGGAGTGAAGACGACGTTCGACCGATTCTTTTGGTAAACGCGTGCACGGGCAGCACGCGAATGCACTGAGCTGTATAGAACAGTTATCGTGTATCCCGGATTAGCAGGCATGATGCTTAAAAGTCAGTTTGAACTCAAACGAAGCATGCGCCCTGCTGTGGCTGGCACCGATAGAACGTAGCAGGCAGAAATGCAGATACACGGAGGCAAATACGGGTGCAGGTAGATGCGTATGCGTGTGTAGAGATACAGCCGGGCTTATTCTGGAGAGGTAGGCTGACGTATGTAGGGACCCGTAGAGGAGTGCAATACTGCATACCGAGAGTTATCACACACTCATGCGCACAGACTATCAAAGGCAGATGGGACCGAATGGGCATACAGCTAGGAACTTGCGAAAAACGCGACACCAGCAGAAAAGAAGGAATGAACAGTTACAGTTTGAAAGGCAGGAACCCCATAGTCACGTGTAGTGGAATCGTCGTTGTCGCGTGTCCTGTGACTGCACATTTCACATACAACGTTCCACTAACCGAAGACGTTTCTGAATCGTATAGCCAGAGCCTAATGCTGAGCGCTTAAGGATTGGGGTTTAAGTCGCGATCATAATGCCGACACCCTTACCCCTTAGCCCCTGCACAGGACAGCTGCACCACAGTAAGAGAGCAAATATGTGTAACTAGCTATCAATTTCCTCTTCTAGACAGTGGCGAGAGGAGCAAGCTTTGGAATTGTACATAGAGTAAATGAACGAGTAGGAGGACTGCGCTGCTAGTCAGAGAACACTATTGAAGGAATACAATTACTTGTAGTATGCTACGGAGGTACAGCACATATCTGTATGTGTATTCCTTTCTGCTGCTGCAGCGACACGTATTGGCATGGAGGGATATTCGAAGTCGGTCTGTGGACTATTCGCGTGGGTATTTTCTACCAATCGAGTGTCTAGGATCTTTTGTCGATGAGGTCAGCTGTTGTGTAAGAACAACCGGGACTGATACGCAGCTAACTAATGCGAACGATACGATAGAGTCATTCGCTCAGGCATCAGCGACAGATCCCTGTGTATAGCAGTGCCGTATTCCGTAAAGTGGGTTGTGCGTGAAGTCATGTATGACGTTCTAGAAGAGGCAGCGCCAACAGAGGCGCATTCCAGTGCCTGTAGGGGGGGACTCGGCCCCGTGATATTCGTGTATTAACAGCAGCATTGTATAAACAGGCGCGGCAAAGCCCGCATTCACGCAGAACCCACGACAGGTTGACACAGTTTGAAGCTCCTAAACCCAGCAAAAAGTGTACGAGGGCACATCCCCTGTAGTGCCTTCTTTGTGGTCTTAGGCTTGCCGGTTCCGGTCAGGGTTACCTATCGCATGTCAGCTGAACAGAATGCTAGGTCAGCAGCGCATTAGAGACTTCTCTACGGAGCTCGACATGATCGTGAAGAAGACCCTAGCTGAACATGAGGAACACGGCACAGGACTGAGGCACGAAGCCGCAACTTTAATCGGAGCGTCTGGCATGTAGAGGCTGAGAATTTCAAGAGCAGCAAGACAGCTGTAGCGCATCCCCGCACTGGGGATGTTCGGCATTGTATCTATCCTCCCAGATTTTTCTGGGTGCAGTTTGAGGGAGTTGTTTTCAATTGGTTTGTTCATGGCAGTCGCATTTGTGTTTGGACAACCAAAAGCTGCTTGTATATCTGCGACGCTCCAGAGGGGCAAAGCTCCTACTCGGGGGATGGCTTCTCGTTGTGCCGATGCCGCAGTAAAAGAGGAAGGTAGACATCCACAAGGATCTTCTTGATGAATCTGCTTCAGTTTGGATTTACACGATGACAGTGCAGCGTCTGTCAGTTTGCGTGCCACTTCACTTCATTGTTTATCTGTGTTTTGGCGTGGTCTCGTCTGTTTTTGCACTTATTCTCTTCGTTGCCTAGGGCTTGGTCTAACGCTGAACGGGCGTTGCCCCTTGACAGCGTGTATTAAATTGCGTAAGTCAGGGGACTTTCTCGCCTGACGAGTTGAACAGACCTAACGCAAACGAAGGCCGCACGAAGTCTTATTGTATTTGCAGCCCTTCAATTTTTTTTTCTGTTATGCACAAGATATTTTTAACATATCAGACCTCTTTTCTACCTGTGCAAAGGCCCAAATATATATGTAGATTGTGAAACAACACAGGGTGCAGCTAGCCTTCAGGCATGTGTCAAGCACTACCATCAGCCGGTTCTTTGATAAGTCTAGGCCGGCGTCTGGAAAGCGAAGGATGGGTGTGCAGCTGTGAACAGCTGGTATGGAGCAGTGGAGCAACCAGGTAATGCAAGCACTGGGCTTCTTCGGCTGCAAACATGTGCGGTTTGTAGGTACGGGGACCAGTGACTACAGAGAAGACTTCAATGTCTTCAGTGAACACCCAGATATACTTTTCTGGTTCAATTCGGACGAATGTTTGTAAAGGTTAAATGTAAATGGGCATGACTACCGGGTCTCTCTGGGTATTCCTACCAATCAAAGGGGAGGTTGCATATCCGGCAAACACTTCTCAGTGGTGAACAGGAAGGGTGTAGATGGTTGATCCAACCACACCGAAGTTCAAGGGCAAGAGCGCCTCGGCAGCTCTGCTGCTGATTCGACAATATCTTAGACTATTCGACTACGAATTTATCAACATTTCGTTCGCTGGGAAACCACACAGGCATATACCTGGGGATTACGCGAGGGGCGTCTTGGGCACAATATTCTTTTGCCTCTTGGCCGCGTACCTCTGAGACAGGGACGAAAACATGTGGACGATGTTCGTCCACATACAACACCAACTATTCGTTTAAACACACGTTTATGGACTGGTCCCAACCGGTCTCGAACCGGCGACCTTTCGGTTATTAGCCGAATGCTCTAACCAACTGAGCTATAGGACCTGGTCGCCTTCCTTTCGGCAAATCAGTCACCCAGAGCAGATTCCAGCAATAGGCCAACTAGCGTCTTCATCAGTCAACATACATTTGGTTTTGTGAGAGACGACATCCAGGAAAGTTCCGCATCCGTGGAGAACGAAATGCGTGTTACGAATCTGAATTCAGAACCGGTGCGTACAGCTGCTCAATACACAGACCTCATAAAGACATGTAATCTGTGCTTACACTTCACTGGCCCCGCATGACTTCATTATTTTATCACAGGGAAATGTGGGGCAACCTGCTTGTTGTCGCTGAGCTACGGAGACCCCATGCAACTGCTATTCTGGTTATTGTGCTTTGCTGCCTTCCACGTCCTTGGGTGGCTGTGAATGGCCCCTTATCACAAGGGTCCACATCAGCCATCCCTTATACGGCGAGCCTTGTGGCACTCCCCTGCAGTAGATGCTGCGTAGTTGCGGCATTTGCTTGCCTGCCTCGCTAGGCCTCCCTTATGCTCTACTCCAAACAGCCAAGGCCCCAAATTATATATGCTGAGCCGTCTGCAAGCTAACCGCTGAGCTGTAGCATAACACACTATTGGCGTTGCTGCTGCGGACCTAGCAAGGCTTAACTGCGCCTCTCGAGCAACAAGAAAATGCGACTTTCTAGGAATTTATGTCTCATTGTTCGGCCATTCAAAAGTTAGTAGGATAAGAGAAAGGGACGGCAGCTTACATCCATGGGAAGATAGCCAGGACGCAGCAAACACGGAACATTAGAAAAGAGCAGGCTGAAGGTAAAAGAGCCGATAAACACGTTATCTGCATACAACAACAGTGAAGGCCTCAGCGTACGCACATTGTTCCACACGGATCCACTCGTGGTCTGCCATGGAGGCGGATTGTCTATTACGTCGATAGTATCGTTTTAACGCTGTACATGTACTGCCACAAATGCCTCCAAAAACTACCATATTGTGCATAGGAGTCCTCGTGAATGCGTGGGTACATTGTGTGTACGTATATCGACGCCACGTGTATCCCCACTGTAGTGAGGGAATCAAAAAATTACAGGCAAATAAAACGGCCAGCAGCAGCAGCAGCTCTTGCAGCAAATTTGGGATAGCGTTCCTTTGCCCAGGCAAATCTGTCATATTGTGTGTGGTGTTTAGCCCCGATAGTAATTAATTGAGAATTCTGCTTTCGCGTGTATTTATTGTTATTGTGTACTCTTTCTAACAATCTATTCCCGCATATTTTTGTTTATTCCAGCATTAAGACTGAGAAAACATCCTTCTCTGCCACATGCATGGTTATGCATTTTATTCAGCATTCTTACTAGTAATATATTTCCGTGAACTGTTTATTATTGTGCTGTTTTGTCGTTCTTCCGAGGTCAATCCCCTTAGTATTTAACGATTACTACTTTAGTGTTTGTGTAGTCGTCAAGACAGAGAACAGATCCTTCTCTGCCGAACCCTGAGGATTTGCATCCACCAAAGGGAATTTCACAAGAAGAAATAATCCCTGAATTAATGCCCACCATGCCTGCTTGCATGCGTTGTGCGACCCTTAAGGCTCTACTCAGATCACGAGTAAAGAAATAGGAAGCAAGTCCTGCTTCTGTTGAATTACATAAGTGCATAACCTCCTCCTCTTCTTCAAAATCATATAAACAAACAATTGGAGAAAATAACTCCTCCGCACACACACGAGCATCAGCGCTAATCCCTCGACAGTCCAACACCGTCACTGGAAAGAAGTAACCGCCGCTGTTGCCACTCTTGCTGGGGTTGCTGCTGCTGCCGCCACTGGTGTTACTGCTGCTGCTGTTGTTGCCGAGAAGGAGTTTGGCTCCCTTGTTGCATGCATCTGCGACGAGGCTTTGTGCGCGCTCGACAGCAGCGGGGTTGATGAGGGGCCCCACAGATACTCCAAGTTGTCTGCCGCAGCCAACTTTCTGCTGCTTAAAGAGACGTGTTGCTTGGCGTGCGAACTCATCAAAGACGCTACCGTGTACGTACACCCGGTTGGCACTAACGCATGCCTGCCCAGAGCAGCGCAGCTTTGCTGCCAGCAGCCCCAAGACTGCCTCTTGTAAGTCTGCATCTGCGAAGACAACAAAGGGAGCGTTGCCTCCTAACTCTAACAGCAGCCGCTTGGTTGTTGATGCGCACTGTCTGTACAGATGGCGCCCCACAGCTGTCGAGCCTGTGAAGGACAGCACTGCAACGGCGTCTTCTGCTGCAACTGCCGCAGCAAAAGCAGCAGCCCCCGCGCGACACGAAGGCACGACGTTCAACAAACCAGGAGGAAGACCTGCTTCTCGTGCTGCTGCTGCTAGGGCTAAAGAAGAGAGGGGGGTTTCTTCTGATGGCCGCAGCACACAAGAGTTACCTGCAGCAAGTGCTGCAGATGCCTTACGAGCAGCCATAGCTAGAGGGAAATTGAAGGGTGTAATAAGCGCACAAACTCCCAATGGTTCCTTCAACGTGTACTGCAACTTGCTCCTCCCGCTACTGCTGCTGCTGCTGCTGCTGCTGTCTGCTGCAGGTATAACGAGGCCGTTTAGTCGCCGTGCTTCTTCTGCACTCCAACGAATATAAGAAGCTGCATACAACACCTCTTGCCTGCTCTCAGGGATTGGCTTGCCGCTTTCTAAGGTAATGAGCTGCGCTAACGACTCCTTCCTTTCCTCTATAAGCCGATGCCACTGCAGCAGCAAGTTGCTGCGGAGCAGCACCGAGCTGCCACCCCACCCCGGCTGCGCTGTTGCTGCAGCACTCACTGCAGCGCGAACCCAGGCAACACCCAGGTTGGGGGTACGACCTATCACCTCACCGGTACTCGGATCCCGCACAAACACATAGCGATCAGGGCCCCCACACACGCTGCTGCTGCTACTGCTGCTGTCACTGCTGCTGCCGCTGCTGCTGCTGTCACTGCTGCTGCCGCTGCTGCTGCTGTCGGCGGCGGGATGGGCAGCAGCCAACTGGTCGTACGGGTCTCGCACAAGCTGAGATCCAACAATGGCAGGGGTCACCTCGGGAAGAGAACATGATGCCTGCGTGGCAAGGCCACGTCTGCTGCAGCTGGTGCTGCAGCATCTGTAACTGCAGCAGCGCTGCGTGAGGGGCCCCTTGAGCTGCGCAGCAGCAGCTGGAGGGACTTCGCGAGTTGCACGAGCAGCTGGAACGGCAATTATTTGCAGGCTTTCTCTGAAATTTATTATATTTGCATTATTTAATAAGATACATTTATTTGTCCTAGCTAAAAATATGCTGGACAAGGGCTTCAGACCCTCGCAAACTGCAGGAGGGCGGAAGCGCATGTTGAGTCGGCTCTATACGAGCAGCAATAAAACTCCCTTAAGAACAATATTTTGTTAAATATTTTGTCGTCTTCGTGATTTTAATCAGGTAAATAAACAAAAGCATAGAAGAAGGAAGGATCCAAAGCATCATCCTGCATGAGCGCGCCCTGTGCTGCATCCATCAGGAGGCTGCAACACACACCAGCTGCTGCTGCTGTTCCAGGAGCAGCTGCAGCAGCTACAGCAGCACGCTGGCGCATATGTTTCCCAGTCTTGTCAGTCCATCTTCTCTACCCTTAGTTGAACTATACACACAAAATGTAACTGCTAAAGTAGTGGAGAGGAACAACACACTACTCACTCCTTAGCCGTTCCCTGTCCCCCGTAGCTACACGTGTCTACAGCTAGCATATCCTGCAAGAGTAAATTGGTGTGTATATGCAGCTTTGGCTGTACGTTTAATGCATGAGCAATACGAGGTACTCGTAACAACATAAGACTGGTTGCAGTGTCCTGCATACTGTGTATTTGTGGGGTCACTTAAGGTCATGCACAGTAATGCATCGGGGTATAGAGAGCAGATAAGTGGCATGAGGGCTTAAAAACGAGCCAAAACAGAATGCAGAAGAGACGCCTCTGTCTGCAGTCTCGGCAGGCTAGCAGTTACAGGTGTATTGACGCCAAGAGGGGGGTCATCAACACCAGCTGTTACTGGCCCCACAATATAGCGTCGTCGTACACTGCATGCGTTCTTGCTATTTAATTCTACGCTGCAACTGCATGCAGCTGCAAAGCTACTACACGCAGCTGGACACAAGCATGCATGCATGCATACATGCATGCACGCGACGGCTGCTGCAGCAACGGCAGTCGAAACATAAAAAACCTGCTGCTGCCGACCCTACCTCCCTGTATACGGTGAGGAGGAAGGGCCCTAAGGCACTGCAGCACAATACTGCAGCAACATGAGTTATTGCTGCTGCAAGGCAAAAAGAAAAAAGGCAGCAGCAGCAGCAGTGAAACCTGCTGTTGCTATCGCTGCTGGTTCTAAAATATTTAGTATAGCGCACCTGCTGAGTGTCGTTGCAGCACCGCTGCAACAATGCAATATTTAATGAGATTACAGGGGCCTCCCGCACCTGTACCCTCCATGCAGGTGTACGTCTGCAGTTGGGGTGTACGTACACCTCAAGAGGCAACGGGGGCCCTCGATAGCTGCGCATACAGCTCAGAGCGCACTGCAGCACTCAGCACGCCGTCATTAGCCCGCACCACCAATCGCCCTCGGCCTTGATGCACCCCCGATCCCAGCTCAAGCCTGAGAAGCATCAGCAACAGCAGCAGCAACGAATACTGTTAGCACGCTGTAGAAGGCAAGTTCATGCATATGTTGTATGCATGATGACTCAGAAGGCTCACCGGGCAAGGACAATTAGGCGATCGAAGGAGTGCTGCTGCTGCTGCTTCTGCCTTTCCTGTTGCTCTTCTTCCCCCTCCTCCCGCTGCTGCGGCTGCTGTTGCTGTTGCTGCATGTGCAGCCCCCGAGGCTGCTGCATGCTGCCCGCAACTGCCAATGTCTGTGCGTGGCCTTCACCTGCTGCAGCGCACAAGGCAAGAGCTCCACCCTGCAGGAAGCAAACAGCAACAGCGGCAGCAGCAGAAGAGAACACCTGAAGTATGCTGATCCAAAAGGAATGTTTCTTTGCCCTGCAGCAGGTGCATCAACAAAAGGAAACGTCGCAAGCAAAAGCAGCAACGAGCAGCAGCAAGCACTACAGCAGCAGCAAGAACCTCAGCATCAAGAGCAGCAACGGCCAAAACAGTAGCATAACCAGCAACAGCAGCACCAATGGGAAGCTTACGAGTTGGAGGCGGCGGACAAGGACAAGCATTGAGGCTTGCAGCTGCGAATGGAGGTTAAGAACACATGCAGCTGCAGATACACAAGGAGACACACAGAAGGAGAGACAAATAAAAGGAAGAAAAGATAAAGAAAATACAACAGCAGAGCATACAGCAACAAGCAACAGCAGAGCATACAGGAACATGAGATAAGAAAGGCAGCAGCCTCTACGGGAAGAGACACGGGGAGAGAGGGAGAGAAACACAATCAGCAATAAAAGGCATAAAGGATACAATAAAGAATAACTCAGGAAGGATACAAACAGAGGAACAAATAACACCTCACAAAGGACAGAAACCCAGAAATCCCCAACCCCCCTTCTTCTTGCTGCTGCCTGCATGCATAATGCATGCATGCATGTCTGCATGCATATATTATATTTTATTATTATTGCATTTACTTTCATTTAATACGAAGTTTTGTTTACACCAAAGATCGAAGAATTCATCTGCATGCATTTGCTGCCCCTCAACAAAAGAAGAAAGAGAAAGAGGTAAACAAACCTCACGACGCCAAGGGGTTGCATCAGGCATTCTGCAGCAAATAAATAAATAAATAACTAAATAAATAAATAAACTTAATTAAATAAATTAATTATATGAAGAAATTATGAATAAATAGATACGCTGATTAATTGACTGATTGATTCATTAGACACAGAATAAAGAAACACAAGGAGGGAGGGAAAAGGGAAAGATATAGATAAAAACAAATTAACGGGAAAATATAAACAAAAAATACACACCAAGGAAGAAAAGAAATAAACGGAAAAAAGAGGGAGAAAATAAACAAAAGTGCTGAGCTGATGGTCTAGGTTTAGGGGTTACAGCAGCTACAACAACTGCACGCATGCATGCATGCATGCACGCATGCATGCGTGCAGTTGTTATAGCATGCCACATGTATAAGCACATGTATGCGTGCATGCATGCATGCAGAGGGAAGAAGTATGTTGTGGCTTACAAAAAGGAGACCCGCATAACTGGGCAGTATTCAAAAGGTGCAACACACTGCAGCAGCAAATGCTGCAGCAAAACAACACAACAGCAGCAGCAGCAACCACAATCTATCACAGCAGCAAACGGAAACGCAGCTGAAACAATGTCCCGGAAGCAGCAGCAGCAAAAGCTACAGCAACAACAACAACAGCAGCAGCAGCAGAACGCACTTGTGCCACCTGCTCCCTTCCTCTGATTTGCTGCAGCTGCTGCTGCGGATCTTCGGGCTCCAGCAGCAGCCCTCCCTCCCGCGGCAGCAGCAACTCGCAGCAAAACTGCTGCAGCATGCTGCTTCTCTTGTTGCCAAAGTAAATACTAATGCGACCCCCTAAACCCTTTATTGCCTTCTGTATACCGATCTGAAGAAGGCATCAGCAGCAACAGCAGCAGCACGTAATACAGCAGCCGCAGCAGCAGTAAAAAGGTAGCAGCAGCAAACATAACAGCAACAGCAGCCGCACCAGCTAACTCGTAGCTACAGCTGCATCTTATGTGCATGCTGTCTAAGAGTATCAATGCAAAGAGCAGCACAGACAGCAACAACAGCAGCAAAGATAGCAGAAGCAGCAGCAACAGCCACAACGGCAGCAGCAGCAGCAATACCTGCAAGGTCTCGTCCTCTAGAAGCACGCCGCTGTCAGTGAGAAGCAGCGGCAAGAAGCCTGTGTCCATGCATCTGGCTGCAGCAACGTGAGGCAAAGGACAGACAGCATCTGCTGTTGCTGCTGATGCAGACGCTGCTGCTGCTAAATCCTGCAATCCCGTATTGAGTCCGCGTTGCTGCAGCACAGCAGCACAGGAACGCAACAGCACCCTACATCGCTTGTTGCCCACAGTCCCTTTAGCTGCAACATGAACAACAGCAACAGCAGAAGCAACAGCAGCAGCAATAGCAGCAAATAGACATACATTTGAATGCCACACGGGACCGTCCCCTGAAGCAAGCGGCTCGTCCACTGTGTCTGCAACAGACTCGACGCATGCCGTGCTGCTGCAGAGGTTATCCACCATCCGCTGCTGCTGCTGCTGCTGCTGCTGCAGTTGCTGCTGGTGCTGGCGCTGCAGCAGCTTTCCGGTGATGCGCGCGCCCCTAAGGGAATCACCGCCTAAGCCCATAGGCAAAGAGCTTGCGGTGCTGCAGCGCCCTGGAGACAGCGACCTGTCCGCAGCTGCAGCAGCTGCTGCTGCCTGTTGCTGTTGCTTGTGACGGTCATCAATCCTTTTGCCTTCTGCTGATGGTGCTGCTGCTGCTGCTGCTGCTGCCTGCACAACAGCAGGTGTTGTATACAGCAGCCGCTGCAGCCCCTGCAGCTCCCGCTGCAGTCGCCGCTGCTCTTCAGTGCCATTTAAAATTGTTTCTTCATGCAACGCTATCGTCCGCTCAGCAACTGCAGCAGCACAAGCAGCAGCAGCACAAGCAACAGCAGCACAAGCAGCAGCAGACACCATAGAACGATAGCAGGCAACTTCTACCAGTCAGCAGCAGCAGCAGCAACAGCCTTTTTACAGATTCCCGACTGCAGCAGCAACAGGAGCAGCTACAGTGGTAACGGCTACAGCTACAACTGCAGCAGCAGATGCAGGAGCAGCAGCAACAGCAGCAAGCGACACGGCCCACTGTCTAGGTCATCGGCTAGCTTGGAGGCTCTCTCGCTTTCTTTAAGCCACATCTCCTTGGCTAATTCTGCTGCTGATGCTCGCTGCTGCAGCAGCTGCTGCGTTGCTGCTAAGGAATCCTCTGCTGCTTTTTGTGCTGCTTTGCTAGCTTTCAGGTCCTGCTGCAGCTGCTGCAGCTGCTCCTGCTTCTCCTCCAGCTGTTCCCGCAGCACCTCGCGCTCGGCCTCACTAGCAGCAAGAGTTGCTGCTGTCTGTGCTGCTTCAGCCTCAGCAGCAGCTAGCTGTTGCTGCAGCTTCTGCTGCTGCCGCCGCAGCTGATGCACCTCCTCACGTAGTTCTGCTGCTCCTCGTTGCTGCTCCTCGCTTTTGCTGCTGTCTTCTGCTGCTGTCTCCTTGCTTGATACCCCTTCCTCCGCATCCGCCTCCCGCTGCTGCAGCGTCTGCTGCAGTTCGTGCTGCAGCTGCCCAAAGCTGCTGCGAGCAGCAGCAACAGAACCTGCATCCGAGCTCTCTCCTTCGGCCAAGGAATCTAAAAAGGAGACCTTCTGCAGTAGCAACAGCATGCAACAGCAGCAGAAAAACTAGGTACCTCAAAAAATGCAGCAGCACACATGTCGTAAACAGCAGCAGCAGAAGCAGCAGCAGCAGCAGCACCAGCTACCGCCAAGAAAGCCGCTGCAACACTCGTAGAGCGCATATCCAGCGGACGAGCAGCAGCAGCAAACACCACCCGCCATAACCATCCACGAGCAGCAGTAATTAGCAGCAAACATAAACCAAAGCAACAAAAGCAACAGCAGCAGCAGCAGCAGCAGCAGCCGTAGAGGGAACGGGAGCAGCAGCAGCGGTAACAGCAGCAAGTGGTGTGACTAACCTTCTCTAAAGGACTCCCCAGAGGATGGATGCCCTCTTGAGCTTGGTGTCGCTGCTTCTGCTGCTTCTCCTTTGCCTCCTGCTGCTGCCATTGCTGTTCCTCCTCCTGGTGGTGGTGCTGCTGCTGGGCATCAGGCCCGCCCCACACAGACGCACTATTGAGGAACGGCTCTGGGGGCCACCAGCCAGGGGGCGAAGGCCAGACGGGTTCCTCGATAGAATTTTGTTTGCTGCTGCTGCTGCTGTCATGCTGCTTCTGGTTCTGCTGCTGCTGTTGGACCTGCTCTTGCAGTTGCTGCTGCAGTTGCTGCTGCAGCTGCTGCTGCAGCTTCTGCTGCCGACCAGGAGGGGAAAAATCAGAGCCACTGTCTGAAAGGGCGGAGGAAAAAGCCCCAAAATCCTCGAAGGCGGTAGCAGCACTGCTAAGTCTGTTGCTTGCTTGCTGCCGCTGCTGTTGCTGTTGCTGCAGCTGCTGCTCTCCTGCAGGGTCTGCCGCACCTAAGTGCCTCCAGCTGCTGTGAGAAGCAGCAGCAGCTGCTGCTGCTTCCATACCTTCGTTCTCTCCAAACTCCAAGGAGGCCCCGCGCACTTCATGCGTACCTAGAGCTGCGACGGCAGCAACAGCAGCAGCAGCAACAGCAGCAGCAGCGTTGGCAGCAGACACGGGTAGCACATGGGCAGGACTTCTATAGCCGCTGCTACCTAATGGTGTCTTTATAAGCATCCTTACCTGCGGCACTTTGTGGTGGAGCTGCTGCAGCAGCAGCAGCCTCAGGAGCAGCAGCAGCTGCTGCTTCTGGCAACGGTGCAGGGTCAGGAAAAGAGATCTCGTCAACATTAAATGCTGCTGCTGCTGCTGCTGGTGCTTCCTCTACACGTTTAGAATCTCTTGAATGGCTTCTGCTGCTGCTGCGCTTTTCCTTCCGGCTGCTGCTGCTGCGACTGCTGCTGCTGCGACTGCTGCGCTTATTGCTTGAGCTCTTGCTGCTGGGGCTGCTGTGCTTGTTCTCCTCAACTGCAGCAACGGCGTCAGCCGGGACTCTCCCCTCCCCGTTTTTGTGTTGCTGCTGCTCCCGTTGCTGCTCTTGTTGCTCCTGCTGCTCTGGGGCCTGTTTCTCCTGCTGCACCTCCTGAGGCTGTGCCCATTGTGTCTCTTGAAGCTGCTGCTGCTGCTGCTGCTGCTGCTGCTGTTGCGCTGTATCCACTGGCTCATCGGCAAGCGGGAACAGCATAAGCTCGTCTGCAGCTGGAGTCGTAACAGCAGCAGCAGCTGCTGCTGCTGCTGGTGTTGCTGCTGCTGGTGCTGCAGCGGGAGACTCCAGCTCTATTGGATCTGAATGGAGAGGCGTACGCACATCTGTGCTACTTGTGGGGCCATCAGAAGGAAAGAGAGATAAAGAAGCTGTTTGCGTGTCTTCCTGTGCTGCTGCTGCTGCTATGGGGCCTGTTCCTGGTGGTGGTGGTGTTGCTGCTGCTGCTATGGGGCCTGTTGCTGGTGCTGCTGCTGCTGGTGCTGTTGCTGGTGGTGCTGGTGGTGCTGGTCCTTCTGGTGCAGCTGCAGCTACAGCACCACCTTCGTCCTTCGGTTGGTTCAATTCCGGTTGCTGCTGCCGCTGCTGTTCCTGTTGCTGTTGCTGCTGTTGCTGTTCCAGCTGCTGCCGCTGTTGTTCCTGCTGCTGTTGCAGCTGCTCTTGCTGCTGCCGTTGTTGGAGTTCCTGCTGCTGCTGCTGCTGTTGCTGCTGCTCCTGCTCAAGCTGCTGCCGCACCGCCTGCACGTTCTGCAGAGTTGTCTCCACGTTGTCAAGCACCTGAAGATACACCCCGGATGCAGCAGCAGCAGCAGCAGCAGCAGCAGCAGCATGCTTAACTGAATTGGAGAAACAGCATCTACAACATCCGCAACAGCAGCAGCAGCTGCAGCAGCCTGCATGCATGCAAGCGTACCTTTGACAAATCCGCAAAGCGATCAAGGCGGCCTTCATCAACAACTTGTGCTGCGTCTTGTTGCAGCTGCTGCTGCTGCTGCAGCAGCTGCTCCTTCATAGATTCAATCATAACCATCCCCTCAGCTGTTGGCTGCTGCAGCAACTCCTGCAGCAACTCCATGCTCGAGAGGACCTCTACACACAAACAGCAGCAGAAAGAACAGGAGCAACAGATGTAAGTAGACAATGCATGCAGTACTGCAGCAGCAGCAGCAGCAGCAGCGGGTGCAGCAATAAAATCAGCAGCAGCATTCTTGTGCTTTGCTGCTACTGCACCTGACAGCCAGATAAAATCAAAAGGAACTCCCTCTTAAGAACAACAGCAGCAGCAACAGCAGCAGAAGCAGCAGCAGCAACAGCAGCAGTAGCAGCAGCAGCAGCAGCTGATGCTCACCAGCAATGTGCATATCGATTGCTGCACTCGATGATACAGTGTTAGCCTGTGTGCTGCGTCCCTGTTGTTGCTGCTGCTGTTGTTGCAGCTGTTGCTGCTGCAGCAGCAGCTGCTGCTGTTGCTGCATCTGGTGTGGGGAGTTGGTAATCTGCAGCGTATCCTGTCTGCAGCGCAGCAGCATCTGCTGGTGCTGCTGCAGCAGCACCTGTGCAGAGGAGCCGCAGACAGCAGCAATCTCTCCCTCAGGCAGCAAAGGAGACGTTTCTATGCCTAATGCATGCATTGCTGCAGCAGATCTCTTAAGTTCGTGCTGCAGCGCGGGAGGATCTGCTGCTGCTGCTGCCGCTGCTGCTGCAGTGTATATACACCGAGCAGCAAGAGAACCGCAGCAGCACAACTCCGCCTCTGTTGTCCCTGCAGGGAAAAGAACCTTTAGACGTGCTTGTGCTGCTAGTGCTTGCTGCTTCTGCTGCTGCTGCAGCGGCTGCTTCCTCCGTGACACAGGGCGAGGAGTCCGCAGCAGCACGAGAGCAGCAAACTGCTGCAGCCATTGACTTAACGGAAGGGAAGCTGTTAATGCTGCAGCAGCACCTCTGCTGCTGCTGCTGCGGCCGCTGCTGCGCGGCAGCGAAGACTGTGCTGCAGCAACTGGCAGCAATGCAGCAACTAAGCGGAAGTAACTTGATGCCTCTAGCAGCTGCAGCAACAGTAGCAGCGCAAGAAGCTTGCTGTCTGCTGCAGCAGCTGGCTGCAGCAGTCGCTGCTGCACCAGCACCTGTGCAACAGCTCGCGCCCTCCCAAGATCCTCACAAGCAGAAGCAACAGCTCCTGCTGCTGCTGCTGCTGCTGCTGCTGCTGCTACACGATCACGATTTGAAGTAGACCCATAAGGCCTCGGGATAGTTGCTGCTAGGGCCTGCAGCAGCAGCACGCAGCAGCAACAGCAGCAGCACGCAGTTAAACATGCAGCAGCAAAAGACAGCAAAGCCTGCAGCTGCAGCAAAACAACACTGCAGCAGCAGCCACTTCCTTTGCTGATGCAGGGCAGGAGCAGCGGCTACAGCAGCAAAACGACGTCGTAGTCATACTAGTGCTGCTGCTGCTGCTGCTGCTGCTGTATCTACAGAGGAGTATCTTACCTGTTGTGCTGCAGCAGACGCATCAGGTGTTGCTGCATTTGCTGCTGCAACATTTTGCTGCAGTGCGCGCAGCTCCTTTTGCTGCTGCCGCTGCGCGGAAGAACGCCACGAAAAGATACCCATCTTGCTGCTGCTGTTGCTGCTGTTGTTTCTGCTGCTAATAATGCTACTGCTACTGCGGCTGTCGAGTAGGCGACGGCCACCTTGTATGGAGGTGTTGCTGCTTCTGCTGCTGCTGCTCCTGCTGCTGCTGCAGCAGCAGCAGCAGGAGCTCCTGTAAGGGTTTGGTCCCTAGGGGCCACTGGAGGCAAAGAGACTGCCTCATCTAAACTCCCCATTCACACCTGCTGAGGAGTACCTGCAGCAGCAGCAGCTGCTGCTGCTGCAGCAGCTCTGCTGCTGCTGCTGATTCAAACCACAAGCCCCTAGGCTACCCCTGCTGCCCTTACAGCGCCAGCTGTCCTTGGGTGCAGCAGAGATGCTGCCGACTTCTTAGTTCTCCTGGAGGACCTGTTGTTGCTGCTGTTGCTCCTGTTGCTGCTGTTGCTGCTGCTGCTGCTGTCGTTGATGCTGCGGTTGTTGCTGCTGAGGGAACGGCAGCAGAGTCTTCTATACAGCGCAGCAGCTCAGGTGCTGCTGCAGTGGTGTAAAGCTAAAAAGAGAAGAGGTTGAGGGAAAAGGGGTTTGTTGGGCTGCAGCAGCAGCAGCAGCTGCTGTTGTTGCTGCTGTTGCTGCTGGTGTTGCTGCTGCTGGTGCTGCATGCCTAGACGGCGAAGGTGTAGAGTCGCAGCAGCAGCACCAACACTTTATCTGTTTCCTTAGTTCAAACAACTATAAACAAACACTTTATATTCGATAGGACAGCAGCAGCAGCAGCAGCAGCAGCAGCAGCTTAGGGGGCCAATCGACGGTCAGCGCTGCCGCTGCTGCTACTGCTAGCAGCAGCAGCAGCAGGAATCGGCAGCAGCAGCTGTAGCTGTCGTGATCGTTGCTCACGTGTCTATGCTGCTGCTGCCTCTTTTCTTATTAAAACTTTGTCTTAAGAATTAACTATTTTACTTTGTTTTTTAATTAAACATCCTTTAGCTGCCGCTAATGCTGCAGCAGCAACAGCAGCAGCGGACAGCAGCCACTGCCTGTGGGCTGCGCCGCCGCCGCTCCGGCTGCAGCGGTTGCAGCAGCAGCGGGAGCTGCAGCAGCAGCAGCTGCTGCTGCTACAATATATATATAGATTCATTTTATTGTTTGTGTCGTTTCTTCATTTTTACCTTAAATAATTTTGCTGCTGCTCCGGCAGCTGCAGCTAGTGCGGCAGCAGCAGCGGCATCAGCAGCAGCTACTACTACTACTATTGCTGCTGCTGCTGCTCAGCAGCAGCAAACAGCGGCCTTCCCATGTAGTTGTCTACGCACCTGCAGCTGCTGCGATCCCCTTTGTCCCAAAGACACTGACATGAGTTGTTGCTGCCGTGGCTGCTGTTGCTGTTGCTGCTGTTGCTGCTGCTAATATTCGCTGCGCAGACACCGCAGGAATAGAGAGGCAGTATCACTGTAGCCAGTGTGGGAGAGAGGAACGCAGCAGCAACAGCAGCAGCAGCAGAAGCCAAATCAGTAGTAGCAGCAGCATGTTATATTCCCCTTATAGTGTAAGGGAGAGGGAATAACTAACAACTATGCGGATAGCAGCAAAGAGGGGCAAACCTTTTGCTGCAGCAGCAGCTGCTGCTGCACCAAGCGGCAGCAACAATCCAGCAGGCATCATAACTGCAGCAGCAGCTTCTGCTGCTCTTCTTGCTGCTGCTGTCGTTAGACATGCTCCTGTTGCTGCTGCTGCTGTTGCATGCATTCTGGATATAGGAAGGGGGCCCCCGTAGTGTCTCTTTCCTCTATTAGGTGTCTCCTTTACTACCATTAATAATAAATATTTCTCCTTAATTAAGACATACATTATCTGTCTCCTTTTTATTATTACTATCTCTATTAAGGGGCCCCCTAATGGGGGCCCCCTAGATAGGGTACACAAAATGGTAAAAAAAGAATAAAATTAAATAGAAAGAAATAAAGAAAAACAAGGACAGTAAATAACTTTTATTCTCTCTATCTTATGGGGGGCCCCTCCATATAGATCATTTAAGGACCCTAAAAGGGGCCCCCCTTTCTTGCGCTATAGAGGGAGGGCCTCCTCAAGGGGCCCCCAATATATCCCCTTTTGGTTGTACCCTTAAGGGTCCCGTGCTGCATTCTTCTGGGGGGCCCCCTCAAGGGGCCCCTACTGCATATATCCTCAGGAGTGACTAGTAGGTGCTGTTATTAGTTATATATAAAGGAAATAAAAAAAGAATAATAATAAATAAATATATAATAGCAACAAAAGAATAAATATAAATAAAAAAAGACAAATAATAAATAAAATAAAATAGCAAATTAATTAATAATAAATAAATAAATAATCAATTTATATACTTATTTAATTTAATTAATTAATTATTTAATTTATTTATTTATTTATTTATTTATTTATTTATTTATATAAATATATAAATAAATAAATACTCCGAGACCGGGAATTGAACCCGGGTCTTCCGCGTGACAGGCGGAAATACTAGCCACTATACTATCTCGGACTAATTTTTTTTCCCTGTCTCCTTTTTATTTTTTCTTTTTGTCTTTTTTTTTTTTTTTTTTTTTTTTTTTTTTTTTTTTTTTTTTTTTTTTTTTTTTTTTTTT
>NW_013563576.1:0-9449 GCF_000499605.1 Eimeria maxima | reverse complement strand
TTTTTTTTTTTTTTTTTTTTTTTTTTTTTTTTTTTTTTTTTTTTTTTTTTTTTTTTTTTTTTTTCTGTTTCCTCTTTTTTTCTCCTCGTGTCTTATCCTTCCTTCTATTGTCTACTTTACTTATTTTATCTCCTTTCTTTTGTCTCCTTTTTCCTCCGCTTTTTGTTTTTTTTTTTTTTTTGTCTTTTTGCTTTTCTTGTCTGTCTATTCTGTCGCTTATTTCTTTTTTGTCCCTTTTTTCTCTTTTGTCTCCCTTTATTACTATTATTAACTAAATAATATAAGATTGTCCCTATTGACTCCCCGATTGTCCCTCCAGTATCAGCAGCAACAGCAACAGCAGCTGCAACAGCAACAGCAACAGCAGCTGCAACAGCAACAGTAGCAGCAACAGCAACAGTAGCAACAGCAACAGCAGCAGCAAAAGCAGCAGCAACAGTAGCAGCAGAAACAGCAGCAGCAACAGCAGCAAATACAAGCAGCAGCATATATTCTTGCAGCTGCAGTAACAACAATAAACTTTTTTTTATCTTATTTAATATTTAACAACAAAAAGACTTCAATTTATCCCTCTATAGAAAGGGGGGCCCCTTGCAAACCCTCAGGGGGCCCCCATCTAACCCTCTGGGGGCCCCCCTAGTCAAGTTCTGGGGGGCCCCCAGACAAACCCTGTGGGGGGGCCCCCTCAGACCCTGTAGGGGCCCCCCTCAAACCCTCGGAGGCCCCCAGCAACGAATCAGAAGCCAAAAAGGCTTCTTATGCTGCTGGGCCCCTATCTATGCCTCACTAAAATGTCCTGCTGCTGCTGCTGCTGCTGCTGCTGTTGGTGCTGCTGCTGCTGCAACTTCTATTGCTGTCTGCTGCATGTCGGTTCGCTGGACTGACAAAATAACGACGGAGGAGCGCCTGCACCCCATTGGGTCTTCTGCCTGCTGCTCCTGGCTTCTGCTGCTGCTGCTGCTGTTGCTGTTGCTGCTGCTGCTGCGGCAAGCTCACTGCAGCACTGCCGCTTGGGCCTACCATTGCAACGACGTCCGAATGCCCACCAGCGGGAGAAGAAGGATCTGCCTCTCCTCCTTGATGCTGCTGCTGCTGCTGCTGCCAGTCCCCCGGCTGCCCAATAGGGGTACCCAGGATCCTTCTGCTAGCAGCAATACTGCTGCTCCTATCGCTGCTGCTGCTGCTGCTGCTGCTGCTTCTGCTATTGATGGTTCTGGCGTTCCGCCTCCGACTGATTCTTGGGGAGACTTCCGTACAGCTATCGCTGTCGCTGCTGCTGCTCTCGCTGCTGCTGCTCGCGCTGCTAGGCCCATTGCTGATGCTGCAGCTGCTGCCGCTGCTGCTGCCGCTGCTGCTGCTGTGAACAATAAAGTCATGCAGATCAGAGGAGTCGTCGCTGCTGCTCTCCTCCCCACTAGAGCAGCTGGGGCCTCTACGGGCAGCAGGACGACGCCGCGCAGCAAGAACCGGCACTCTTCTTCTGCCGCTGCTGCTACTGCTGCTACTGCTGCTACTGCTGCTGCTGCTATTGCTGCTGTTGCTGCTGCTCCTCCTCCTGCGACCGGGTCTCTGAAGACGTCCGACCCCATTCGGCCGTCCGTTGCCGTTGTGAGCGAAAGTATCGAAATCAACGCATGCGCTGCTGCTGCTGCTGCTGCTACTGCTGCTGCTGCTGCTGCTGCCATTGACGTTACCTGCTACAGCAGCAGCAGGTGTAGTAGTTTCGCTGGTTGTCCTTTTAATCCTTTTCCTAGGTCTGCCCCCACGTTGTGGTCCTTGTGCTGCTGTTGTTGTTGCTGCTGCTGCTGCAGTGCTGCTGCTGTTCCTGCTGCTACGTCTCCGTCGTGTACCTTGTCCCGTTGCATTTCTTTGTTGTTGTCTTTGTTGTCTTCTTTGTCTCCTTTGTCGTGTCTGCTGCCTCTGCTGCCTCTGCTGCCTCCCTCTGCGCCGCTGTTGCTGTTGGTGTTGCTGTTGCTGCTGTTGCTGCAGTTGCTGTAGAGATTGCTGCTCGTGCTGCTGTATAATTCTCCTTTGTAGGCTACAGTTGCTGCAGCACCATTCACCATCAGGTACAGCAGCAAGAGGAGGAGACAGACAATATATATGATAGGCACTATCGCATGCATCGCACAGCAGCAGACGACTCCAATCATCATCACGACCACAAACTTCGCACCCCCCAAACGATCCCGATCCCAACGATCCCAACGATCCCAACGATCCCGATCCCATCGATCCCCGACGACGCTCAGCAGGAGGAGGTAATGGTACCTCCTCTACTAGCTGTAGACCTATTAAACATGCTGCTGCTGGTGCTGCTGTTGCGGTGCTGCTGCTGCTGCTGCTGTCTTGCTGCTTCACCTGCGACAGTTGTGAGGACACACCTGGTACAGGCACACTGGTGGATGGCTGCTGCTGCTGCTGCTGCTGCTGCTCCTGGTGTTGCTGCTGCTGCTGCTGCTGCTGTTCAGTCTTAACAGAAGCACTGTTGGCTTCAGCTTTAGCAGCAGCAGCCTTCTGGCTAGCAGCAACTGCTGCTGCTGCTATTGCTGCTGCTGCTGCACTAACTCGTCGACGAACGATAGTAGTAAAGGCGGTAGAACAAAGAGGACATCTGCTGCTAATGGAAGCCCACCTGCAGCAGCAGCAGCAGCAACAGCAGCAACAGCAGCAACAGCAGCAACAGCACGACAGTACATGAGTATAAACGTGCAAGACGTTTGCAGCAAACCTGCAGCAACACCACCTATTCACCTGCTAACGCAACAGCAGCAACAACAGCAACAGCAGCAGCAGCAGCAGCAGCAGACTGACTTGTATAGACAGGCGAAGCAGAAGAGATGGCAGCAAGTAGGTAAGGAAGCAATCTCTTGCTGCTGCAGCAGCAGCTCCGAGCAGATAACACAAATCTCTTCTCTTAGATCAACACGCAGCACAGCAGCAGCAGCAGATCCCCACCCTGCACGTTTCCTGCTGCTGCTGCTGCTATTGTTGCCGCTGCTGCGTCTGCGAAGACCTCCAACGCCTCCTTGTGTATGCGCTGCAGAAGCAGCAGGAACAGCAGCAGCAGCAGCAGTAGAAGCAGCTGCTGTTGTGCAGTCTGCTGCAGCCGAGCCTGCTGCAGCAGATCCTGCTGCAGTAGATCCTGCTGCAGTAGATTCTGCTGCAGCAGAGTTGCCGTTGCTGCTGCTGTACGCCAAATCCTGCAGCACACTCATAAGCATCATTAGCAGCAGCATTAGCAGCAGGAGCAGCAACAACAGCAACAGTAGTAGTAGCAGCAACAGTCACAGCAGCAACAACAACAACAGCAACAGCAACAACAGCAGCAGCAACAGCAGCAGCAGCACCTCTGCGCTTGCTGCTTCGAGTAGGTCCATTATGTCTTCTCCCCACTCCACCCGCAGCCACGAATAATCCTGTTCACCTTGCTGCTGCTGCTGCTGCTGCTGCTGCTGTACCTGCTGCTGCTGCTGCTGCTGCTGCTGTTGTACCTGTTGCTGCGGCTGCTGTGCCTGCTGGTGGTGCTGCTGCTGTAACGGCTGTTGCTGTAGCTGCTGCTGCTGGTGTAGCTGCTGCTGCTGTAGCTGTTGCTGCTGCTGGCCCCAAGCATTATTTGGACGCATCTGATGAGCGAGGTGCTGCTGCTGGTGCTGCTGCTGGTGCTGCTGCTGGTGCTGCTGCTGGTGCTGCTGCTGGTGCTGCTGCTGCAAATGTTGCATATGGGGTTGCTGCAACGGCAGCACGCCCCGTTGTTGCTGTTGTTGCTGATGCTGCAGTTGCTGCTGCTGCTGCAGCGCCGTAGCTGCGCTGTCTGCTGAGAGCCTCTGTGGCGTCGCTGGGGCCCGCGGGGTCAAGTGCTGCGGCTGCTGCACTCGCTGCTGCTGCTGCTGCTGCTGCTGCTGCTGTCCTTGGTTCTGCCAATTTAGAAACTGCTGCTGCTGGTAGCCGCGATAAGCCTGCTGCTGCTGCTGTTGTTGCTGCTGTTGCTGCTGCTGTTGCTGCTGCTGTCGCCTGTGAGGTACAGGTGGCGTGGAGGGGTCCTTACAAAGCAGCGTCGAGCCGATGATGCTGCTGCTGTTGTTGCTGCTGCTGTTGCTGCTGCTGCTGTTGCTGCTGCTGCTGCCGTTGTTGCTGCTATTGTAGTTGCTGCCGCCGGTGCTGTTGCTGTTGCTGTTGTAGCTGGTGCTGCTGCTGCTGCTGCTGAAGTGCCCACTGTAAGTGTGCCAAACTCTCTGAGGTCTCGCCCACTGCTGCTGCATGCATGTCGGTCGCTGCTGCTGCTGCTGCGGTTGCTGCTGCCATGAACGAGGTAGCTGCTGCTGCAGCCGCAGCGGGCTGCTCTGTCCCTGCTGCTGCAGCAGTTGTTGTTGTTGCTGCTGCTGCTGCCGCAGCGGGCTGCTCTGTCCCTGCTGCTGCTGCTGCTGCTGCAGTTGCTGCTGCGGTGCCTTCTGCTGCTGTAGAGGTGGCTTCTGCATCTGCTGCACCGGTAGGCACATGGGGCTGCTGTATCGCTGCTGCAGCTGCTGCTGCTGTTGCTGCCGCTGCTGCTGCTGGACATTGACACTGGAAGTTGCAGCACTACTGCCGCTGCTGCTCATTGGAGCCCCCCAATATCTACTGGTGGTGGTGGTGCTGCTGCTGCTGTTGCTGTTGCTGCTGTTGCTGCTGCTGGTGCTGCTGCTGCTGTGGTGACGCACGACAGCATCCAACAAGGAAAGCGGCGGGTCACGGGCTCTCGCTGACGAAGAAGACACGGATTGCTGCTGCTGCTGCTGCTGCTGCTGCTGCTGCTGCTGTGGTCGCTGCTGTTGCTGCTGCATGTAGGGAAAAGACGCACGGAGAGGGCTAGTGCCTGCATGAGGTGAATAGATCTGCTGCTGCTGTCGCTGCTGCTGCTGCTGCTGCTGAGCTACCTCCTTAGGGAGGAGCCCCATGGCAGCAGCAGCATCCGCGCAGCGCACACTCCGTGGTGTCCCTGCTTCTCTGCTGCTGCTGCTGCTGCTGGTGCAGGCAGCAGCTAGGCTCCCCCCCATCGGGGAGGCAGGCTGCAGCTGCTGCTGCTGCTGCAGCTTCGCGCACTGCTGCATCGGCGCTCCTGTAGAGTGTCATGGGCTGCTGCTGCTGCTGCTGCTGCTGTATTTGCTGCTGCCGCTGGATTTCCAATGCGGTAGCCGCAGGCATGCGTTGGAGCAGCAGCAGCAGCAGCAAGTTTCTTCTTGCTGCTGCGCCTTTCTGCTGCAGGATCGCAGCCCCAGCAGCGCCATCGGACTTGTTGCTGCTGTTGCTGCGGTTGCGGCTGCTGCGAGTGCTGCTGCTCTCCCTGCTCTTGCTGCTGCTGCAGCAGCAGCGGTTACAGGGGTTTAGGCTCTGTGTGGTATTGTTGCAGCATGGCTGCTGCTGCGCTGCTGCTGCGCTACTGCTGCCGACTCGATGACTAGTTGCAACTTGTGCAGCAGCAGCAGCAGCAGCAACAGCAGCAGCAGGGTATCAATTAAAAGGCAACACCAACTCTAGATCAGTGCTTCTTTGCTGCAAATAGCTGCTGCAGTGAGTGGCTCCTTCCTACGAAGCTGCTGCAGCAGCAAGAAACAGCAGCAAATGCAGCAACTTCAGGTGTATAGGCAGCTGTCCTTGCTGCTGCTGCTGCACAAGAGAAGCAAGAAGACAAAGACCACAGACACTGCATGCAATATATGTGCAGCCTTCGTTTAACCACCTTGGGGGGTACTGGGGTTGTGTTGCTGCAGCAGGAGCAGCAGCAGCAGCAGCAGCAGCAGCGGCAGCAGTAGGGCTGCTGCATGCATGCAGAGGCGGCAGCGCACAAGATCAACTGTAAAGGCAACAGAAGTAATTTAATCTTTGTTTTATTTGTGCTATTGAGCTGCAGCAACTGCCGAGAGCAGCAGCAGCAGCAGCAGCAGCCGCACGGATCTGAGCAGCAGCAACGACACCAGCAGCTGCTGCAAGGGTTTTCGGGTGTATAGGGAGGTCGTTTGCATGCAAATTCTTTTCTGCCTTTAAATATAAAGGATAAAATAACTTTTTAAAGGGGCGTTCTCCTCTTAGCTCCTGCTGCTGGTGCTGCTCTAGCTGCTGCTGCTGCTGCTGCAGGTGCTGCTGCTTTGCTAGGCGGGCCCTGAGTGCACGTTGCATACAGCAGCAGCAGCAATAGCAGCAACAGCAGTAGCAGCAGCAGCAGCAGGCATCTAGTGGTGTCTTTGAGCCCGAAGGCCCCCAACGCCCTCCTCTTACAGCTGCTGCTGTCATTTGCTTCTGCTGCTGCTGCTTGCTGTTGCTGCTTGCCATAGAGCAATAGACTACACTTACAGCAGCAATGTCCGACGTTAAAGGTGAGCCCAGATCCCTTACCACCACTATATGCAGCAGCAGCAGCAGCAGACGTAGCAGCAGCAGCAGACGTAGCAGCAGCAGCAGACGTAGCAGCAGCAGTAGTAGTAGTAGTAGTAGCAGTAGCAGTAGCAGTAGCAGCAGCAGCAGCAGCAAGATGCATGCATGCATTTAGTGTTGCTGTTGCTGCAGGGTCGGCTATTAATGCGCTGGTGCGGGGGACTCCGCTAGCTGCTGCTGCTGCTGCAGCAGAGCAGCGCAACAGCAGCAGCAGCAGCAGCAGCAGTAAAAGTGGTGGAAAAAAGAGCCACCACCATCATAAGAAGCGTCGCCGCAGCAGCAAGCACAGTCGTCACCATAGTAGCAGCAGCAGCAGCAGCAGCAGCAGCAGCAGCAGCAGCGAGGACGAGCAACAAGAAGAATTACCTTTCTTTATGATGGATGCAACTATTCGTGCTGCTGTTGCAGAGAGGAAGAAGCAGCAAAAGCAGCAAAAGAAGCAGCAAAAGAAGCAGCAAAAAGCAGCAAAAAGAGCAGCAAAAAAAGAAGCAAAAAGAATAAAAAAATTAGAGAAAAAAAGAAAAAAAGAAGAAGCAGCTAATAATAATAATAATAATAATAATAGCAGCAGCAGCAGCAGCAGCAAAAAAAGGAAGAGAGAAAAGGATAGCAGCAGCAGCAGCAGCAGCAGCGATGAAGAGACCCACTCCCCACGCCCACATAAAAAGAAGGTACTCTTACCCTGCTGCTGTTGCTGCTGCTGCTGTTGCTGTTGCTACTGCTGCTGTTGGCGTTGTTGCTGCTGCTGCTGCTGTTGGTGCTGCTGCTCTGGCTGCTGCTGCTGCTGCTGCTGCTGCTGCAAAGAGCACTGTGTATTTGTGCAGTACTGGGCTTGCAGGCGTGACAGAATAGGTGTGGCGGCAGCAGCAGCAACAGCAGCAGCAACAGCAGCAGCAGCAGCAGCAGCGTAAGGATTTCTAGTACTATGAATACAACAACAGCAGCAGCACAGCAGAATTATTAATGACAAGAAGAGTTCGTCCCGCCATGGCCGCCACCTACGCAGCAGCAGCAGCTGCTGCTGCTGCTTTTGCTGCTGTTGCTGCAACAGGAGCAGCAGCAGCAGCAGCGGGAGAGTTCTCTCGTTGCAGCAGTTTGCGTTGCTGCTGCTGCTCCAACGGTCAGCAGCAACACCTACGTTACCACAGCTCGATAAGCTAGCTAGCTAGCTAGCTAGCTAACTAGCTAGCTAGCTAGCTAGCTAGTGGGCCCTATAGCTAGCTAGCTAGCTAGCTGGCTAGCTAGCTAGCTTGCCTCCATTAGGGTAAGGAGCTAGCGGTGCTCTTTGCATGTTGTATCTGCTCAGCTAGCTAGCTAGCTAGCTAGCCAGCTATTTGGCTAGCTAGCTAGCTAGCTAGCTATTTGGCTAGCTAGCTAGCTAGCTATCTAGATATTTGGCGAGCTTATTGGCGGACTAGGCAGCTAGCTAGCTGGCTAGCTAGCTAGCTAGCTAGCCAGCTAGCTAGCTGACTATTTCATTAGCTGTTTGTTTAGCTAGCTAGCTATTTAGCTAGCTAGCTAGCTTGTTAGCAAGCTAGCTAGCTAGCTAGCTAGCTAGCTGCATGAGGGCCTTCGGGGGCCAAGAGGGTGCCCGATGTTTGCATCTTCTCTACCCCTTGCAGATCTGCTGCTGCTGCTGCAGCTGCTTCTGTTGCAGCTGCTGCTGCTCCTGCTGCTGCTGCAGTTGTCATGGCTGCTGCACAGACGCCGCAAGTATTTTTGATGCGTGTGTCGAGGAAAAGCAGCAGCAGCAACTGCTGCAGTTGCTGCTGCTGCTGCTGCTGCAGCAGCAGTAGCAGCAAAGGCATCGCTGTTAAGTTCCTAGGGAAGTCCAGCTGTAGCTGCAGTTGTACCTGTGCTGCTGCTGCTGCTGCTGCTGCAGCAGCAGCAGCAGCGCAGAAGGAAACGAGTAATTTACCTGTCTAGACTGTTCTCTGCCCCGGCACACGCCTGGCTGCTGCTGCAACTGCTGCAGCAGCAGCTTTTGCTGCTTTTGCTGCTGCTGCTGCTGCTGCTTATAGCCAGCAGACAGCTCCATATGCCCTGCTGCAGTAGTTGGTTTGCCGCTGCATGCGTTTAGCACAGCAGAGGAGAGAGACAGGAAAAGATATGTAGAACAGCTGCTGCTGCTGCAGTAGCAGCAGCAACAGCAGCAGCAACAGCAGCAGCAGCAACAGCAGCAGCAGCAGCAGCAGCAGCAGCTGTGGCGATGTGTTAGAGGCTGTTGTTTTGTTTGTGTGGGGACTAATATTATGAATAATATAAATTTATATATTTATTTATTTATTTATAAATAAATAAATAAATAAATAATTTATATTAATTAATTAATTAATTAATTAATTAATTAATTAATTGAGACAATTAGGTAGAAATATAAAAAGAGTAGTAGAGGGAGAGAATACTAAGCAGAAAATATGCAAATAAAATAAATAAATAAATAAATAAATAAATAAATAAATAAATAAAATAAATAAAATAAATAAATAAAATAAATAAAAAAGAAAAGAAAAAAGAAAAAAAGAAAAAGAAGAAAGAGAAAAAAAGTGTGCGTAGCATTTTCCTGTTGACGGTCAATAAAAAGGAGAAAATAAATTATTTTATTTATTCATTTATTTTATTTATTTATTTATTTATTTATTTTTTTCTTCTTTTTTTTATTTTAGGTGTATAGGCGGGTCTTTTTTTTTTTAATTTATTTTTTCCTTTTTATTCAGGTGTATAGGCATCTTTTTTTTATTTATTTTTTTTTTTTTATTCAGGTGTATAGGCAACTATTTTGTCTCTTTTTATGTATTTGTTTGTTTTATTACTAAACTATAAGTTTATTTATTTATATAATTATATAACTATTTATTTATTTATATTTATATTTATATTTATATATATATTTATTATATATAATTATTAACTATTTATTTATTTATCTATTTATATTACCTATATAGATAATAAATATAATTAATAATAATATAAATAATATAAATAATATATAAACAGTATATATTATATTATCTATATAATAAAATATAAATATA
>NW_013563575.1:0-5857 GCF_000499605.1 Eimeria maxima | reverse complement strand
AAAAAAAAAAAAAAAAAAAAAAAAAAAAAAAAAAAAAAAAAAAAAAAAAATAAATAAATTAAATAAATAAGATGTCTCTTCCTGCTGCATCATCATCTTCTTCTCCTCTTTCTCCTCCTTCTTCTCCATTAGCTTGTTCTTCTTCTTCTCCTTCTTGTTATTCATCTTATTCTTTTTTTAATAAAATAAATATGTCTCCTCCTGATCCAATCTTAGGGACAGCAATTGCCTATAAAAAAGATAATTCTCCTTATAAAATTAATTTAGGTATTGGTGCCTATAGGACTAATAAGGGGACACCTTATGTATTCAAGTAAGGAGAGGAAGGAGACACATTAATAATAAGGAGACACTATTATTATTATATTAATAAGGAGATAGTATAGATAAAAAGGAGACACTTTTTTTTTTTATTAGGTATTGGTGCCTATAGGACTAATAAGGAGACACTTTTATGTATTCATATAAGGAGAGGAAGGAGACACATTAATAATAAGGAGACACATTAATAAGGAGGAGACACTATTATTATTATATTAATAAGGAGACAGTATAGATAAAAAGGAGACACTTTTTTTTTTTCTTAGGTATTGGTGCCTATAGGACTAATAAGGAGACACTAATAAGGAGACACTAGTAAGGAGGGACACTAATAAGGAGACACTAATAAGGAGGGACACTAATAAGGAGGGACACTAATAAGGAGACAGAGAAGGAGACAGATAAGGAAGGAGACAGATAAGGAAGGAGACAGATAAGGAAGGAGACAGATAAGGAAGGAGACAGATAAGGGGACACCTAAGGAGAGAGTAGTAATTATAAGGAAGGAAAAGGAGACACTTAATAAAGAAAAAGGAGACACTTATTATCTTTATAAGGAGACAGGGATAACACAAACCCTAAACCCTAAACCCTAATCCAATACATTATATTATTTGCTGTATCTCTCTTGTGATCTTCTTTTTCTCCTATCCCTTTTTCAAGGTCTAGGGTTTAGGGTTTAGGGTTTAGGGTTTAGGGTTTAGGGTTTACGTTTTTTTTAGGGTTGTAAAAGAGGCAGAGAAGGAAATATTAGAAGATGAATCAATTGATAAAGAATATCTTCCTATTGATGGTCTACCTGAGCTTAAACCTGTACGTCTCCTTGCTGCAGCAGCTGCAGCAGCAGCAGCAGCAGCAGCAGCAGCAGCAGCAATAGCAGCAGCAGGAATAGCAGCAGCAGGGGAAGTGCAGCGTGTCTCCTTTTTTCTGTATTCTTTTGTCCCCTTGTGGCTCCTCATCTCCCTTATCCTCTTTCCTGTCTCCTTAATCTGTCTCCTCCTGCTGCTGTCTCCTTCTGCGGCTGTCTCCTTCTGCTGCTGTCTCCTTTTGCTGCTGTCTCCTTTTGCTGCTGTCTCCTCCTGCTGCTGTCTCCTCCTGCTGCTGCCTCCTCCTGCTGCTGCCTCCTCCTGCTGCTGTCTCCTCCTGCTGCTGTCTCCTTCTGCTGCTGTCTCCTCCTTCTGCTGTCTTCATTTCCTACTGTCTCCTTCAACTATCCCCTTGACCCCCTGCCTGTCTCCTTATACTGTCCCCTTATTATGTCTCCTTTACCTGTTTCCTTTTTTTGTCTCCTTTATCTGTCCCCTTTATCTGTCTCCTTTATCTGTCTCCTTTTTTTGTCTCCTTTTTTTTTTGTCTCTTTTTTTTTGTATAGTTAACCCAGCGTTTGTTATTTGGTGATGATTGTCCTTATATAGAAGAAGGACTCATTGCCTCTGCACAAACCCTATCAGGAACAGGAGCATTAAGAATAATAGGGGAATTTATTAAGAATTATCTACCTGATACAAAAGTAAGAAAAAAAAAAATTAGGGTTTAGGGTTTAGGGTTTAGGGTTTTGAGACTTTTTAGGGTTTAAGGTTTAGGGTTTGGGGTTTAGGGTTTGCAGGGAGAGAGAGAGGTGTTCCAGTTAGAGATTTCGCATTCTTTGAGACTTGAGGGAATATGGACTTGAATGGTAAACCCTTTTTTAGGGTTTAGGGTTTAGGGTTTAGGGTTTAGGGTTTAGGGTTTAGTGTTTTGTGCAGTATGTATATCTTAGTAACCCTACATGGGCAAACCATCATAATATCTTTGGCCCTGGCGTGGGTCTTACTATTCGCGAATATCCTTACTGGGACCCCGTAAGTTATTAGGGTTTAGGGTTTAGGGTTTAGACTATTTTCCTGGGGGAGTGTTTGGTGTTCCCTTACGGGGCTATCTAGGGTTTAGGGTTTAGGGTTTAGGGTTTAGGGTTTGTACTAGAGTGTTTCTTTTCTTTTTTCTGTTCCCTATTACGCATGCATTTTGTGTAGACGGTTAATTGCCCAGAGTGCCTAGGGTTTAGGGTTTAGGGTTTAGGGTTTAGGGTTTAGGGTTTAGGGTTTGTGTGCAGGTAACAAAAGGTGTAGATTTTGAGGGTTTAACTCGTGTACTAAGAGAAGCCCCATTAAGATCTGCTGTTGTATTGCATGCATGCGCACATAACCCTACGGGTATGTATAAATAAATAAATAAATAAATAAATAAATGAATAAATAAATAAATAACCCTAAACCCTAAACCCTAAACCCTAAACCCTAGCCACATATAAATATACAAAGAGAGCCCCATATTTCCCCCAACAAAGGTAAGACAATAGAAAAGAAGCGAATAAAATAAATAAATAAATAAATAAATAAATAAATAAATATAATTAATTAATTAATTAATTAATTAATTTTATTGTATAGGTGTAGATCTAACAGAAGATCAATGGGAAGAAGTAGTGAATATAATAAAAGAAAGGGTTTTATTAGCAATAATAGATGTTGCTTATCAAGGGTTTGCATCAGGGGATATAAATAAGGATATAATATGTATAAATAAATTAATAAATAATAATAATAATAATAATAATAATAATAATAATAATATAAATATAAATAATAATATAAATAAAAAAGAAGAAGAAGAAGAAGAAAAAAAAAAAAAAATAAATTTTTTTATTAGCCAATCTTTCTCTAAGAATATGGGGCTTTATGGAGAAAGGATAGGAATGTTGCATGCATTATGTTGTTGTAATAAATCAGCAATAAATATATTAACTAAGATAAATATATTAATAAGAAGGAATTATAGTAATCCTCCTATACATGGTGCATTAATAGTAAAAAATATATTAATTAATTATAATAAAAGGAGACAATGGATACACGAGCTATATACTGTCTCCTTACGTATAAAAAATATACGTCTCCTTATTTATAATAAATTAATACAAAAGGAGACACCTGGAGATTGGCAACATATTATTAAGCAAGTTGGCATGTTTTCTTATACAGGATTAACAGGTTATTTATTTATTTATTTATTTATTTATTTATTTATTTATTTATTTATTTATTTATTTATTTATTTTATTGTATTTATTTATTTATATATTTAATTTATTTGTTTATTTATTTTATTTATTTTATTTATTATTTATTTATTATCTATTTATTTTATTATTATTTATATTGTCTCCTTTGTTTCCTCTGTCTCCCTTGTCTCCTTGTCAAGGGCTGGAGGAGACACGAAGCAGAGGGTCTTGCTGCTGCTGCTGCTGCTGCTGCTGCTGCTGCTGCTGCTGCTGTCTCTGTTTAGCTGCTGCATGCCTGTATTGTCTCCTTTTGTGTCTCCTTTTGTGTCTCCTTTTGCTGCAGAGGCACAATGCGAACTTCTTACCAGCAAATGGCATGTCTACCTCCTTAAGAATGGCCGAATCAGTATGGTAAGATTAGGGTTTAGGGTTTAGGGTTTAGGGTTTAGGGTTTAGGGTTTAGGGTTAGGGTATATAAAATGTATATAAAAAGAAATTAGACTGTGTATATTGAGGGTTTAGGGTTTATGCAGTATGTATGTAAGATTGAGGCAGCACATCCACGGTCTAGGGTTTAATAATTAGGGTTTAGGGTTTAGGGTTTAGGGTTTAGGGTTTGTGTGTATACAGGCGGGAATAAATGAGGATAATGTTGATTATTTAGTGGAGGCAATAGATGATGTTGTTCGTCAATTACCTTCTTCTTAATGTGTCTCTTTTTTTTGTCTCCTTTTTTTGTCTCCTTTTCTTTTGTCTCCTTTTCTTTTGTCTCCTTTTCTTTTGTCTCCTTTATTATTTTTTCTCCTTTATCTTGTCTCCTTTCTTTTGTCTCCTTTCTTTTGTCTCTTTTCTCTATCTGTTTCCTTATTTATGTTAACCTCTTGCTGCAGTTCCTGCTGCAGTTGGTGCTGCTGCAGCGGCTGCTGCTGCTGCAGCAGCAGCGGCAGCAGCAGCAGCAGCAGCCTGTCTCCGCGAGTGTCTCCTTGTGGGTTTCTCCGTCTGCTAAGTACGGCAACGGGGTGTATAAAGTTATATAGGGATTACTGCTGCTGCTGCTGCTGCTGCAGCAGCAGCAGCAGCAAGCGCTGCTGCAGCAGCAACTGCAGCAGCAACAACTGCAGCAACAAGTTAGTTGTTGCATATATATATAAAGTGTCTCCTTTGTTGTATAGGGTGTTGGTCCCTTTTTTTGTCTTATTTATTTATTAATAATAAATTGTCTCCTTTTTTCTTTGCATGCATGCATGCAACTGTCTCCTTTTTTCTCTGCATGCATGCATGCAACTGTCTCCTTTTATTAGGAGACACTTTTGTCTTGCTGCTGCATAAACTAAGGAGATAATAAGCGCTGCATGCAGTGTATATAAATTAAATAAATAAATAAATAAAGTAATTAGTTAATTAATTAGTTAATTAATTAGATTAATAAGGAGACAGGCAAGGAGGAGACACTTGGCGTCTCCTAAGCAGCAGACACTTAGGAGGCAAATAAAACAGCAGCAGCAGCAACAGCAGCAACAGCAGCAACAGCAGCAACAGCAGCAACAGCAGCAGCAGCAGCAATATTTATTTATATATAATAAAAAATAAATATATATATTTATTTATTTATTATATAATAAATATATAATTTAATTAATTATTTAGTTAATAAATATAAAAAAGAAAAGGAGACAAATTAATGCATGCACATAAGAGAAAAAAGGAGACAAAAGGAAAAAGAGACAAACTGTCTCCTTTTTGTCTCCTTTTTGTCTCTTATATGCCTCTGTCCCCTCCCTATATCTGTCTCCTTTGTCTCCTTTGTGTCTCCTCCCTGCCCCTGTCTCCTTCCTGTCTCTTTATCTTGTCTGTCTCCCTCCCTCTCTTTTTTGTCCCTTTGCCTCTGTGTCCTTCCTGTCTCTCCTCTGTCTCCTTTCTGTCTCCTTTTCTGCCTCTGTCTCCTCTCTCTCTTTCTCCTTCCTGTCTCCTCTCTCTCTGCCTCCTTCCTGTCTCCCTGTCTCCCTTATATCTACACTATCTGTCTCCTTTTTTATTGTCTCCTTTTTTATTGTCTCCTTTTTTATTGTCTCCTTTATTTGTATATAAATAAATAAATAAATAAATAAATAAATAAATAAATAAATAAATAAAAGGGATAAATAAGTGCCAATATCCCTTAGTTAGTTATATATAAGGAAAAAGGAGACACTTATTTATAACTATTATTATTTATTATTATTTATTATTATTATTTATTATTATTATTTATTATTATTATTTATTATTATTTATATATAAAAAAAAAGGAGACAATTTATAATTAATAAAAAACAGTCTCTTTTTGTCTCCTTTTGTCTCTTAATAGAGGAGACTATATAAATAAATAAATAAATAAATAAATAAATAAATAAATAAATAAATAAATAAATATACATATAATATACAATATACATACTATTATATACATAGTATATAAATATAAATATATAAATATAAATATATAAATATAAATAA
>NW_013563573.1:48876-49659 GCF_000499605.1 Eimeria maxima | reverse complement strand
TATGTGTCTCCTTTTGCCTATTTAGTTGTGTCTCCTTATCTGTCTCCTTATCTGTCTCCTTATCTGTCCCCTTATCTGTCTCCTTATCTGTCTCCTTATCTGTCTCCTTATCTGTCTCCTTATCTGTCTCCTTATCTGTCTCCTTATCTGTCTCCTTATCTGTTTCCTTATCTGTCTCCTCCTCTATCCGTGTATAGTCTGTCTCCTTATTATATCTGTCTCCTTTTATGTGTTTCCTGTCTCCTTATCTGTCTCCTGTCTGCTTATCAGTCCCCTGTCTCCTTATCTGTCTCCTCTTTTCTTATGTATCTCCTTATGTATCTCCTGTCTGCTCCTGTCTCCTCCTGTCTCCTCCTGTGTCCTCCTGTCTCCTCCTGTGTCCTCCTGTCTCCTCCTGTGTCCTCCTGTGTCCTCCTGTCTCCTTATATATCTTCTGTCTCCTCCTGTCTGCTCCTGTCTGCTCCTGTCTGCTCCTGTCTCCTTATATATCTCCTGTCTGCTCCTGTCTGCTCCTGTCTGCTTCTGTCTCCTGCTGTCTCCTTATATATCTCCTGTCTGCTCCTGTCTCCTGCTGTCTCCTGCTGTCTCCTGTCTCCTGTCTCCTGTCTCCTTGTATAGATGGACTAAAAGAGGCGACCCCTGATGCAATAAGAGATGCTTTCTTAGAATTAGATAAAGTTCTTCTTAATAATTGGAGAACACAACAAGCTGGATCTACAGGTTTGTTTCTTTTTTTTTTTTTTTTTTTTTTTTTTTTTTTTTTTTTTTTTTTTTTTTTTTTTT
>NW_013563573.1:46636-48776 GCF_000499605.1 Eimeria maxima | reverse complement strand
TTTTTTTTTTTTTTTTTTTTTCTAATTCTGTCTCCTTTTTTTTTTTGTCTCCTTTTTTTTTTGTCTCCTTTTTTTTTTCTTTGCCTTTTTTTTTGTCTCCTTTTTTCTCCTTTTATTGTCTCCTTTTATTGTCTCCTTTTGTCTCCTTTTGTCTCCTTACTATCTGTCTCCTCTCTCCTCTGTCCTTTGTTGTCTGCATGCATGCATGGATCTCTGCATGCATGGATCCCTTTTATGGACCATTGGATGCCTAAATAAATGTATATAAATAAATAAATAGATAAATAAATAGATAAATAAATAAATAATATATTTATATATATATATATTTATTTATTTATGTATATACAGGTATAGTAGCATTAATAGAGGAGCTAGATAGTCCCCGTGAGTTACTTGTGTCTGGTCGTGAGGTCTTATCTTCTTTTTCCTCTAAACCCCTTCTTTCTTCCTTGGATACACAAGATAAGATTGGGGCTTTTTATACACCTATACAATCTATTACTATTGGAGGACAACAACAACCTGCATTTCTTATTACTATTGCTAATGTTGGTAAGATATATTATTAGGGTTTATTACTCCTTATTAGGGTTTATTAGGGTTTATTAGGGAAATATTATGGCAGGGGTTTACATGGTGGTTTTATTCATTTTTCAAGATTTCTAGGGTTTAGGGTTTAGGGTTTAGGGTTTAGGGTTTAGGGTTTATATATTATATATATAGATGATTCTTGTGGTTCATTATTTCATGGTGGTGGTGTTTTAGTGTTAACAGTGTTAGATAGATGCTTCCTCTTTCTAGGGTTTAGGGTTTCAACTCATTCTAGGGTTTCTAGGGTTTGAAGGATTTCTAGGGTTTAGGGTTTAGGGTTTAGGGTTTAGGGTTTAGGGTTTAGGGTTTAGTGTATTTTTTTTTACAGGAGATTCTCGTGGTACATTATTTCATGCTGGTGGAGGATTCTCTATCTTATCTCGTGATCATAAACCAACAAACCCTGAGGAATTAGAGAGAATAAAAAAAGCAGGAGGGTTTGTCTCTTCTTCTCCTGCATCTGTACCTAGGGTTGATGGTATATTAGCATTATCTAGAGCTTTTGGTGATGGAGTAAGTCTGTCTCCTGCTGCTCCTCCTGCTGCTGCTGTTGCTGCTGCTGCTGCTGCTGCTGTTGCTGCTGCTGCTGCTGCAGGTGTATACGAACCTGAATCAATGAATTGGGTATTTGTGTCACATTTTATGATGACACTTTTATATGAATTAAAAAATGATTTAACAGAGGCAGCAGTTAAATTATTAGAGCAAGCATATCAAGCATTCTCTGGCGATAATATTTCTGTATTACTTACTAGGTAATTATTTATTTTATTTATTTTATTTATTTTATTTATTTATTTATTTATTCTTCTTCTTTTTTTTTTTGCGCTTTTTTTTCGTCGTTTTTTCATGTTTTTATCATATATTTAAGATTTTCTATCTAGGTGTCTCCTTTTTTTGTCTCCTTTTTCTCTCTTTTATTCTCTCTATTCTTGTTCTCTTCTTTCTTGTCTCCTTATTGTCTCTTTTGTCTCTTTTTATGTCGTCTTTCTCTTTCTTTTTTATCTCTCGTTCTTCTTGTCTATTTTGATGTAATTAGGGTTTTAGGGTCTCCTAGGGTTTAGGGTTTAGGGTTTAGGGTTTAGGGTTTAGGGTTTAGGGTTTGGGGTTTGTGTTCAGGTTTGAGAAAGGAGAAGAAAAAGAAAGAAAATACAGACGCTTTGAGGTCACACCAGAAGGTAATACTCTGCTGCTGCTGCTGCTGCTGCTGCTGCTGTAGTTTCTGGTGCTGCTGCTGTTTTTGCTGCTGCTGCTACAATTGCTGCTGCTGCTGTTGCTGCAATTGCTGCTGCTGCTGCTGTTTGTTTGTTGTTGCAGGGCATGTAGTATCAGAGGAGTCGGAGTCTGAAGGACAGTCTGCTGCTGCAGCAGCAGATGCTGCTGCTGCTGCTGCTGCGCCCCCTTCCTCTCCCTCTGCTGCTGATAAGAATAGCCTAGAGGCATTCAAGGGGCCCCTTAAGCCGGCAGGGGAGGGCCCCATTACCCTATAATTTATTTGCTGCTGCATGCATGCATGCATGCATGCATGCATGCGTTGCATGCATGC
>NW_013563573.1:31636-41636 GCF_000499605.1 Eimeria maxima | reverse complement strand
CAGATAAAGGAGTGCATGCAGCAGCAAATGCTGTTGCATTAAGATTGTCTCTTGGGCCTGTCTCCTTTAATAAACAGCAGCAGCAGCAGCAGCAACAGCAACAGCAGCAAGACGGACAGCAGCAGCAAGACGGACAGCAGCAGCAAGACGGACAGCAGCAGCAAGAAGGACAGAAGCAGCAGCAAGGAGAGCAGCAGCAGCAAGGAGAGCAGCAGCAACAGGGAGAGCAGAAGCAGGAAGAGAAGAAACCAGAGCAGCAGCAGCACCAGCAGCAAGAGCAGCAGCAGCAAGAGCAGCAGCAGCAGCAGCAAGAGTTGGATATAGACCAAGAAGAGTATGATTGTTTATCCTCAGGTGTATGTACACTAGATAAGGAAAGCATAGCTCAATGGCAGCAGCAGCGGCTGCTGCTGCTGCTGCAGCGGCTGCAGCAGCAGCTGCCACCAGATATTTGTTTATATGATATTCGTCCTGTTACGAAGAACTTTGATGCCAGGTCTGTTGAGGGTTTAGGGTTTAGGGTTTAGGGTTTAGGGTTTAGGGTTTAGGGTTTGAGAGGGTATTCGTATCGTGTATTTTTGTTTGCTGTTGCCTATATAGTTGCTGTTTTTGCTGCTGCTGTTGCTGCTTCTACGTTTCTTCTTCTGCTGCTGCATAAGCGTGCCTTATTTGCTGCTGCTGCTGCTGCTGCTGCTGCTGCTGCTGCTGCTGCAGGGTTAGCTGCTCGCGTCGTGTATATGAGTATATAATGCCTTTATGGCTGCTGCAGCCACCAGCAATAAGAAAGGATCTAATTACTCGTTATAAACAATATATGCACACAGACACAGCAGCAGCAGCAGCAGCAGCAGCAGCAGCAGCAGGGGCAGCAGCAGCAGGGGCAGAAGCAGCAGGTGCAGCAGCAGCAGGAGATGTGGCAGCAGCAGCAACAAACGGAGAGGAAAAGACAGGCTCTACAAAGAGTGAACAAAGTGCAGCAGATGCAGCAGCAGCAACAGATGCAGCAGCAGCAACAGATGCAGCAGCAGCAGCAACAACAACAACAACAGCAACAACAGATGCAGCAACAGCAGCAGAAACAGCAGCAGCAGCAGCAGCAATTAATGCTGATGCTCCTCCTGTCATTAGCGAGATTCCCCCTCAATGGGCTGATCTTTACACAAACCCTCCACCTAGACTATCTGATGAGGAGCTTGTTGTAAACCCTAAACCCTAAACCCTAAACCCTAAACCCTACAAACCCTAAATATAAAGGGCATTACACTGTAAATTAAAAGGCGTCTGAGGGTTTATTGAGTTTAGGGTTTATGCGCTTCTTGTTCAGGGCTTAGGGTTTCGGGTTTAGGTTTGGGGATGTTAGGAATTCTAGGGTTTAGGGTTTAGGGTTTAGGGTTTAGGGTTTAGGGTTTAGGGTTTATGTTATACAGGACCGATTAGGAAAAGTATTACGTCTTTATGAAGGAACTTTTTGTTATCGTAATTTTACTCGTCGTAGTAAAAATAAAGAAAAGAATGCAGCAGCATTTAAGCGTCATATACATTCTGCTAACGTAAACCCTAAACCCTAAACCCTAAACCCTAAACCCTAAACACTAAATACTAAACACTAAATACTAAATCCTAAAGAGAAGAAAACACCACCTCCCTCTCTCGCTCTCTCTCTGTCTCTCTACAACACCAAACACCGATCTTATATAGTCTTTTCCCTTTGAACAAGAAGGGTTTGGGGGAATTCGAGATTAGGGTTTAGGGTTTAGGGTTTAGGGTTTAGGGTTTAGGGTTTATGTTGTTATACAGGTAAAGTTAGGGAAACTCCCCGGGTACGATGAGCCCGTGGCAATTGTTCATCTTGAGGGACAATCTTTCCTCTATAATCAAATTCGCAAGATGATGGGTACGTCCCTAGGGTTTAGGGTTTAGGGTTTTAGGGTTTAGGGTTTAGGGTTTAGTGTTGTGTGGGACAAAGGATTGCGTCTTCCGCACATTACAGACCTTTTATATTCATATTGTGCCACTGACTCTCGTAATCAAGGGTTTAGGGTTTAGGGTTTAGGGTTTAGGGTTTAGGGTTTAGGGTTTGTGTGTATATAGGGTTAGCAATAGAGATATGCCGTCGTACAGCTCCTGTCTCTTCCTTTCGTATGGCGACGAGCAAAGGAGACGTTTTCTTACATACTGCACCTGCAGAGGGTCTCCTTTTATTACACGTAAACCCTAAACCCTAAACCCTAAACCCTAAACCCTAATTATCCTTACTATAGACTGAGTAGTGTATTTTGCTATACATTAAAAGTTAAACAAAAAAATCATTTATTCTTCTTCTTCTGTCTCCTGCTGCTGCTGCTGTTGCTGCTGCTATGTGTCTCCTGCTCCTGCTGCTGCTGCTGCTGCTGCTGCTGCTGCTGCTGCTGCAGCCCTGCTACGATGCCTATAATACAGGTCGTGCTAGTATAGCAAATTTACCCTTTATAGAATTTAATTCAATAAATAAAAAAATAAATTTATTTAAGGAGACACTTATTTATCCAACTGTCTCCTCTTCTTTTATTAGTCAGGCCGTGTAAGTAATACACAATTGCATGCATGCATGCATGCATGCATATAACTGCATGCATGCATGCATGCATGCATAAATGCATGCAAACTGCATGCATGCATGCATGCAATTGTTTGTATATAAAGGACACAGTTGTTAGCTTGCTGCTGCTGCTGCACATCTCTTTAGGCCTTAGTTGTATTGCTGCTGCTGCTGCTATAGTTGCTGCAACTGCTGCTGCTGCTGCTGCTGCAGTATGTGTGTTTCTATGTGTCTCCTTTTGCTGCTGTGTCTGCTGCAGATGGCAGCAATGGCAACAAAATATAAATCGTCATCCTTTCTTTATGGAGAACGCAATCCCTAATGCCCTTTAGCTGCAGCAGCAGCAGCAGCAGCAGCAACTTGCTGCTGCTGCTGCAGCAGCAGGAGCCGAACCTCCTCCTGTTGCAAACGCCACTGCAGCAGCAGCAGTCCTGCAGCACTTGCTGCGCCTATGGCAAGTTGCAGCAGCAGCAGCACGCGGAGCAGCTACTGCTGCCAAGCCTGCTGCTTTTGTTGCTGCTGCTGCAGCAGCAGCAGCAGCAGCTAGAGGGGTCACTTATTTTGTGTCTCCTTAACTGCTTTTGTCTCTGTCTCCTTAATTATTTATGTGTCTCCTTTTTATTTCTTTTTTGTCTCCTTTTTTTCTTTCTTTGTCTCTTTATTGTCTCCTTATTAATTATTATTATTGTCTCCTAGTCCTCTACTTTTACTAAACCCTAAACCCCAAACCCTAAACCCTAAACCCTAAATATTCTCCACAGATCCTTTATACCTCTTCCCTATGCAATTAGCTGCCTGTACACCCTAATTAGCTGCCTATACACCCGAGAGAGGCAAATGTACTGCTGCTGTGTCTTTATATTAAATATAAATAAAAAAGGAGACACAAAAGAGGAAGAAGAAAGGGTTTAAGAAATAAATTAGGGTTTAGGGTTTAGGGTTTAGGGTTTAGAGCAGCAGCTCTCTACGAGCACGAGAGGCAGCAGCACCAAAGAGAGAAGTAGTGCTATTGGGGTGTCTCTGCAGGTCCCATAGCCACCATTCTTGCTGCTCCTGCTGCTGTTGCTGCTGTTGCTGCTGCTGCTGCTGCTGCTGCTGCTGCTGCTGCGCTCCTTCTCCAGGTGTAACGACAACTGGCAACTCCCACACAAGATTAACAACATCAGAGGGGCGAATTTTTGCAGGCAGCGGCTGCTGCTGCATCTGCTGCATCTGCTGCTGCTGCTGCTGCTGCTGTTGCTGCTGTTGCTGCTGCTGCTGCAGTGCAGGGCAAGTAAATCTAACTACTAATGAATAAGATAACTGCAGCAAATCAGTCCTAAAGGAAGGAGCAGCAGCAGCAGGAATAAATATAATTAAGGAGACTGTCTCCTTATATAGCACTACGTCACTATCACTCCATACTATACGGGCTTGCTGCTGCTGCACCTCCTGCTGCTGCTGCTGCTGCTCCTGCTGCTGCTGCTGCTGCTCCTGCTGCTGTTGCTGGTGGGGAGAGGAGGGAGGACGTAGCTGCTGCTCTATTGCAGCAAGTGCTGCTGTTATATGCAGGACTGGATAAGAAGAAGAATTAAAATTAAAAAAGAGACGGAAGGAAGTACCTGCTGCTGCTGCTGCTGCTGCTGCTGCTGCTGTTCCTGCTGCTGCTGCTGCTGCTGTTCCTGCTGCTGCAGGGTGTCTCCTTTTATAACAGCAGCAACAACAAAATAAAGATAAATTACATAATAACTGTCCCTCTATACTCACTCTATATGTGTCTCCTCTCCTGCTGCTGCTGCAGCAGCTGCTGCTGCTGCTGCAGCTGCTGCTGCCGCAGCTGCTTGCCTCCAAGTGCTCCCCCTCTGCTAGGCAGCGCAACACCTGTAACTGTGGGGTCAGAGATTTCCTCCTGCTGCTGCTGCTGCTGTTGCTGTTGCTGCTTCTGCTGCTGCTTCTGCTGCAGATGCTGCTGCTTCTGCTGCTGCTTCTGCTGCTGCTGTTGCTGTTGTTGTCGTGGGCGCTGCTGCTCCTGCTAGAGGTACGACGGGTTTGTGCTTCTGCTGCTGCAGGTAATTCAAGTCCATCTGCTGCTGCTGCTGCTGTTGCTGCTGTTGCTGCTGTTGTTGTTGTTGCTGTTGCTGTGCTGCTGCAGTCCTCGCTATGTATGCTGCTCTCTAATGGAGACCCTGTACCCCTTCCTTCCTTCCCCTTTGCTGCTGTTGCTGCTGTTGCTGCCGCTGCAGTTTCTGCTGCTGGTGTTGCTGCAGTTTCTGCTGCTGCTGCTGCTGCTGTTTCTGTTCCTGCTGTTTCTGCTCCTGCTGCTGCTGCTGCTGCACTTGCTGCATCTGCACACTTCATATTGGAACGCTCGGACTCCTCCTCCGGTCCTGCTGCTGCAGTTGCTGCTGCTGCTGCAGTTACTGCTGCTGCTGCAGTTGCTGCTTCTGCTGCAGTTGCTGCTTCTGCTGCAGTTGCTGCTTCTGCTGCAGTTGATGCTTCTGCTGCAGTTGCTTCTGCTGCATTTTCCTCTGCTATAGTTGCTTCTGCTGCAGTTGCTGCTTCTGCTGCTGGTGGGGGAGCAGCAGCAGCAATAAGGGAGGAGACAAGTGTCTCTCCGTATGTCTCTATGAGTCTCCCTAACCTCCATAAGGAGACAGCATCATCTAATGGCAGCGTCTGCTGCTGCTGCTGCTGCTGCTGCTGCAGGTGCTGCTGCAGTTGTTGTTCCTGCTGTTGCTGCTGCTTCGGTGCTGCACGCCCAGTGGCCAACTGCATAATGTCTGCTGTTTCTTTCTGCTGCTGCTGCTGCTGCTGCTGCTGCTGCGGGGGATCCATCCAGCAGCTACGGCGCCAGCAGCAGCAGCAGCAGCAACCGTTGCTGCTGCTGCTGCTGGGGAGTATCTGCTTCGCTCTGCAGCCAAAACGGAACGGCAGCGGCAGCAGCCACTTCTGCTGCTGCTGCTTAGCTGCTGCTGCTGCTGCTGCTGCTGCTGGTGATGTTGCTGTTGCTTCGGTGTCTCCTGCTGCTGCTGCTGCTGCTGCGTTGGGGCCCTTGCTGCTGCTGCCAGTGAATGGCAGCAGCAGCGAGGGCAGCTGCTGCCACACAGAGGGCTCAGATGTCTGCCGCTTCAGCTGCTGCTGTTGCTGCTGCTGCTGCTGCTGTTGCTGCTGCTGCTGCTGCGGATCGCTCATGCTTCCATCGTCGTGCAGCAGCGCCCCATGATTTGCTGCATTAAGCCTTGCTCTTGCTGCTCCTCTTGCTGCTATTCCTGCTGCTCTTACTGCAGCAGGTGCTGCTGCTGCTGCTCCTGCTGCTCCTGCAGCAGCAGCAGCAGCAGCAGGAATAATTGGAGGTCCTAGTGTAGGCAGCAGGGGGACATCAGGCAAGGGACTGCCACTAAGCCAGATGGGTATAGAAGCAACTGCATGCAGTGGTAGTCTTGCTGCTGCTGCTGCTGCTGCAGCTGCAGCTTTATGAGTACCAGCAGTAGCAGCAACTCTAGCAGCAGCAGCAGCAGCAGCAGCAGCAACAGCAGCAGGAGATCTAAATACATGCAGCACTAAATAATATACATATTGCCCTGATCTATGCGAAGGAGGTAAGAAGGGAGGAAGGAGACACTCATACTCATAAGCTACCTTCCTTGGTACCTGCTGCTGCTGCTGCTGCTGCTGCTGCTGCTGTTGCTGTTGCTGCTGGAAGGGGCAACAGGTGTGGCTTGAGCAGCAGCAGCTGCCGCTGTTGATGCATCTACTCCTGCTGCTGCTGCTGCTGCTGCTGCTGCTGCTGCTTGGCTGGTAGAGACGGATGTCCTTAGCAACAATACATGGCTCAGATAAGAACAGCAGTTTGCTGCTGTCGTCATAGACAGCAGCAGCAGCAGGATCCTGCTGCAGCAGGTACTGCTGCTGCTGGTACTGCTGCTGCTGCTGCTGTTGCTGCTGCTGCTGGGAGAGGGTTGGCCATGAGGGAGGACGGTCCGGTAGAATCCCTTTTGCTGCTGCTGCTGCTGCTACTCGGTCTGCTGCTGCTTGTGCTGCTGCTGCTGTTGCTGCTGCTGTATCAGCAGCAGGACTATCTGTTATTATCCATGGGGCAGCGAGGTGTCTATACAGCTGCTGCTGCTGCTGCCTTAATGCAGCAGCAACAGCAGCAGCAGCAACGGTGTCTCTCCTCCTGCTGCAGCATAATATACCACATACCTGCACAACTACTGCCTCTATTTCGCATGCATCTGCTGCTGCTGCTGCTGCTGCTCGTGGTGTTGTTGTTGTTGCTGTTGCTGCTGCTCCTGCTTCTGTTCCTGTTCCTGCTGCTGCTGCTGCTGCTGCAGACTCTAAGGTGAGGAGACACCTCAGTGTCTCCCCGGAGAAGAAGCGAAGCTTATTAAGAGACACACTAACCAAGACACCACCTACTTGCTGCTGTGTACTCATCGCAACAGCAGCAGCAGCAGCTGCTGCTGCAGCTGCTGCTGATGCTGCTGCAGCTCTTGCTGCCTCCTCCTCCTGCTGCTGCTGTAGGTGCTGGTACTGTTGCTGCTGCTGCTCCTGCAGCTGCAACTGCTGTTGTTGCTGCTGCTGCTATTGTTGCTGTTATTGCTGCTATTGCTATTGCTGTCGTTGCTGCTGCTGCTGTTGCTGCTGTTGTTGCTGCTGCTGCTGTTGCTGCTGTTGTTGCTGCTGCTGCTGCAGCTGCTGCAGCAGCAGCTTGTGTGCAGCACGAGGCGTATCCTACGCTGTATACGCTGACGTAAAATAAATAAATAAATAAAAGGAGACACTTTTTGTCTCCTTTCTTCTACTGTCTCCTTTTAGCAGCAGCAGCAGCAGCAAGCCGTCCGGTGTATATACACCATGCATGCACATTTGGGGCTTTGGGGCTGTAGGCAACTTACATACCCTCCTTCCCTAATAAATACATAAATAAATAAATTAATTAATTAATTAATTAATTAATTAATTAGCTAGCTAACTAACTAGCTAGCTAGCTAGGCTCCTTATTAGCAGCTGCACGTACACCCGAACCTATTAGAGGCCCCGGCCCCACAGCTAGCTAGCTAGCTAGCTAGCCAGCTAGCTAGCTAGCTAGCTGGCTAGCTATACAGACCAAGTTAGCTAGCTAGTTAAACTAGCCACGGCTACCAATCTAACTAGCTAACTAGCTAGGTAGCTAGCTAGCTATAATTAATTAATTAATTAATTAATTAACTATTTATTTATATATAATAAAAGTCTCCTTTTAGGTGTATAGCCACCTCTTGTACTGTCCCCTTTTTTTGTCTCATCTATTTATTGTCTCCTTTATTTATTAAGTGTCTCTTTCCTGTGTCTCTTATCTGCTGCTGCTGCTACCTGTCTCCTTTTGTGTCTCCTGCTGCTGCTGCTGCTGCTGCTGCTGCTGCCTCTAAGTGTCTCCTTTTTTGTGTCTTGTTGCTGCAGGGTGTCTCCCTTTTTTTCTTAATTAAATACAAATAAGTGTCTCTTTTCTATTCCTGCTGTCTCCTTTTGTTTATAGATATAAATCTATTTGCTGCGCTGCCTGTCTCCGCTGTACATCCAGCTTAGGAGACAGCAGCAGCAGCAGCAGCAGCAGCAGTGGCAGCAGCAGCAGCAAAAGGCCTATTATTAGGTACTACTGCGCAACTTGCTGCTGCTCTCTATTGCTGCAGCAAAAGAAGCAGCAGCAGCAGCAGCTGACAGCTGCTGCTGTAGGGCGGTGATGGTGCAGCAGCAATATAAATAAATAAATTGCTGCTGCAGCTGCAGCAGTTGCTGCTGCAGCAGTAGCTGCTGCTGCTGCAGCAGCAGCAGCTACTCATTAAGCCAAGGGTTTTGCTTCAGGGCCTCAGGGTCCCTCTCTCCATAGTCAACAAGAAGTTCCTCCCCTCTGTGCATACACCACAAACCCTAAACCCTAAACCCTAAACCCCAAACCCTAAACCCTAAACCCTAGACCATAAACCCCAAACCCTAAACCCTAAACCCTAAACCCTAGAATAATAGTGTTAATGCACTATTATTGGACTTACTCATGAATATCCCTAAGGGCAACAAAGAAGAGCCGCAAGTCGTTACCATCCCCATCTACTGCCTCCGCCTGCACAACAGCAGCAGCAGCAGCAGCAGCAACAGCAGCAGCAGCAGAAGCAATAGGGTTATGCTCATTATAATCCTTTAATATATTCTTTCTCCTTTTTATTCCCTCTAATTTCCTTCCCTCAGAAGTATGCATGTCTATCTGCCTACCACCCCCCATCATACAACCAAACCCTAAACCCTAAACCCTAAACCCTAAACCCTAAACCCTAAACCCTAATAAACCGTACCTTAGGTTTAAGATTAGGATTTTTTCTTGAATGATTAATTAATCTAGCGGGGCCAAACTCTAATCTTTCATCTGTTGCATCAATACTCATTTGTCTATCTTTATATTTAAAATAAAACATAAAACTCCTATACACAATCATAAACCCTAAACCCTAAACCCTAAACCCTAAACCCTAAACCCTAAACCCTAATTTTTAAACCCTAAAAAATGAACTGATTTAAAGGCTCTTATCAATCATATATATCAACCTCAAGAGTATAAACCTAAACCCTAAACCCTAAACCCTAAACCCTAAACCCTAAACCCTAATTTAGGGTTTACTTACCCCTTGGAGCATCTAGATCTATCATATCTTATATCCCTCTCTCTTGCTTCCCTCTCTGAACATAATTCTCCCTTATACTCTAAAAAGGAGACAAAAAAAGAAGAAAAAAAAAAAAGCAAAAAGGAGACAGCAGCAGCATAAAGTGTCTCCTTTTAGCAGCAACAAAAAGTGTCCCCTTTTAGCAGCAAAATGTGTCTCCAGCAGCAGCAGCAGCAGCAGCAGCAGCAGCAAAAGACCACAACCACCACCACAACCACCGCCACCGCCGCCACCAGCACCAACACCAACAGCAGCAGCACCAACACCAACAGCAACAGCAACACCAGCAGCAGTAGCAGCAGCAGCAGCAGCAGCAGCAGCAGCAGCAGAGTACCTATAACAAAATCATCTTTCCTGATTAGATCAGCAGCAAGTACAGCTCTCCCTTTTCCTGCAATTTTTTTTATTTGTATATTTGCATGAAAATTATTCTGTAAAAAATATAAATATAATATACGACGCTGGGAAGGAGACAATAAAGAAAATGGACGCCTGTACACATATATATATATAAACCCTAAACCCTAAACCCTAAACCCTAAACCCTAAACCCTAAAACCCTAATTTATAAACACGGAAGAAAAAAAAAAGAATTTAATTGTCTATCTATTTATATATAATATACAATGCTGGGAAAAAGACAATCAAGAAAATAGACGCCTGTATAGAAAAAAAGATAAACCCTAAACCCTAAACCCTAAACCCTAAACCCTAAACCCTAGAAAAAAAAAAAAAAAAAAAAAAAAAA
>NW_013563573.1:30782-31536 GCF_000499605.1 Eimeria maxima | reverse complement strand
AAAAAAAAAAAAAAAAAAAAAAAAAAAACATACTTAGCGATTCCTGTTTCTTTATCAACGAATGCATCAATAAGTGCATCATGATCTCCTTCAAGAGAAGAAGGAATTCTTATTTTTTTATTATTATAATTATTAATAATATTTTTTATTTCTTCTTTTCTTTTTTTTAATAATATACTTCTTTTATTGAATTCATTATGCATAAATTCATAAAAACGTAATGCTTCTTGTTGTCTCCTCATGTCCCTATTTATATTATTATAATTATAATTATAATTATTATTATTATTATTATTATATAATCTATAGTGTCTCCTCCCGTTATTATTACGTTCTTCTTCTGCTGCTGCTGCTGCTGCAGCAGCAGCAGCAGCTGCTGCAGCTGCTGCTGCTGTACTTGTACATATTGATCCTATACCATTTATATTTCCTCCATTACCTATTATATTATTTATTATATTTGTTGGATTATTACATATATTATTTACACCATTTGTGCTGCTGCTGCTGCTGCTGCTGCTGCTGCTGCATACACGACGCCTCTTGCATGCAGCACCTAACGAAGGAAATAAGGACTGCAGCGCCTGCTCTACGCACCCTCCTGAATCAAATCGGCTTAGATTCCAATATAGATTTGTAGCATTTTGTGCTAAATTTATTGCAGAAAAATCTAGAGGCCTGTATACAAGAAGCAAGAAGAAAAAAAAAAAAACGTACAAAATACGTATATTTACGTATATTTTTTTTTTTTTTT
>NW_013563573.1:0-25000 GCF_000499605.1 Eimeria maxima | reverse complement strand
GTCCCTCCTCCTCCTCCTGCTACTGCTGCTGCAGTAGTAGTAGAAACAGAAACAGATGGTGATGCAGCAGACATATATGATTGTTGCTGCTGCTGTTGCTGCTGCTGCTGCTGCTGTAATTGCTGCTGTTGCTGCTGTTGATGATGATGATGATGATGTTGCTGCTGCTGCTGCTGATGATGATGATGATGATGATGATGCTGCTGCGGTGGGCTGCTGCTTGCTGCTAATTGCTGCTGCAGTTGCTGCTGTTGCTGCAGAAGGAATAATTGTCCTTCTCTTAAGCCAAAAAGACCATCAGATGCACCAGCTGCTGCTGCTGCTGCTGCTGCTGCTGCAGCATATGATCCAGCAGCAGCACCAGCAACAGGAGAAGCAGCAGCAGGAGTTACGCTGTATCCATGAGATATAAATCCTGCTAGCTGCGCCCCTTGCTGCAGATCAGAGGAAGCAGATGGACTACTAGCAGCAGCAGGATCAAAGAAAGATTCAGATAGTAGACCTCCATCGTCCCTGTCTCCATTGTCTCCTGCTGCTGCTGCTGCTGCTGCTGCTGCTGCTGCTGCTGCTGCCGTTAAACAGCAAGAAGATGCATCTAATACTTCTTCTCCTGCTGCTGCTGCTGCTGCAGATCCGTGCAACGAACGAACGTCGTCTTCTGGTGATACCCCTGGGCCTGCTGCTGCTGCTGCTGCTGCTGCTGCTGCTGCAGATGTACCATCTGCTGCTGCTGCTGCACCAAGTACAGCAGATGATATCTTGCTGCTGCTGCTGCTGCCTGCATCTAATGGTAAGCTGGTACTCCCCACAGGGGATAAACCACTACCTTTATAAGGAGATACACCAGCAGCAGATTGTGCTGCTGCTGCTGCTCCTGCTCCTGCTGCAGTGGTTGGTGGATGGGTTGTGCTGCTGCTGCTGTTACCAGCAGCAGCAGATGCCGCTGATGATGCAGCAGTAGGAAGCATACTGCTGCTGTTGCTGCTGCTGCTTAGATCTACAGCAGCAAGAGGAAGAAGACAAGATATACCAACAGGTCCACCCAATGGTACCTGCTGCTGCTGTTATTGCTGCTGTTGCTGCTATTGCTGCTGTTACTGCTCCTGCTGTTGTTGTTGCTGCTGCTGCTGCTGCAGTTGTATCACTACTTTTGTTGCTGTTGTTGCTGATGACGGCTAGTGCAGCAGCAAATGCTACGGATGAGGCAGCAACTCTCCTGTGTCTGTTGGCTACAGCAACTAGCTGTTGCTGCTGCAGTTGCTGCTGCTGCTGCTGCTGTTGTTGTAGTATTAGTTGTTGCTGTTGCTGCTGCTGCGGCTGCAGCAGCAACCTGCGCTGCCCCCAAAAGGGCCCAATTAGCAGCAACAGCAGCAGCAGCAGGAGAGACCTGAGCTAAATAGACAGTAAAAGGAAGTATAATAGTTGGTGGTGTAGCCTATAACGATAGTGCTGCTGCTGCTGCTGCTGCTGCTGCTGTTGCTGCTACTGTTGCTGCTGCTGTTACACCCTAGACGACAACAAAAGGAGAAGGAGCAACAAGAGAGAGCAGCAAAAGAGCAGCAGAATGCATGCAGGAGCTGCCTAGACACCCCAAGACAGGCAGTTAATTACTTAATAAATATTTATAAGAAATCGTTAAGGAGGCAAAGGGACAAAAACCTCTCGCACTCAATCGCGGTGGCTGTACACAGCGGAGAGGGGGCCCTTCTGCTGCTGCTGCTGCTGCTGCTGCTGCTGCTGCTGTTGTTGCTGTTGCTGTTACTGCTGCTGTTGATGTTTATTGGGCATAGTATACAACTACTATAGCATAATACTTATTTATTATTATATTATTTATATATTATTCCCTATGCATGCACTTGCATGCAGCAGCACCTTCTCCTCTCCTCCTCCTCCTACGCGGGGGGCGCCCCCCAGCAGCGGTGGGGTCGTCAGACACACCCTTCCAAACCCTAAACCCTAAACCCTAAACCCTAAACCCTAAACCCTAAACCCTTAATTTATTTTTTTTGTCTTTTATATATACTTATCAATATCCTTCTCTCCTTTACCTAATAAATAAATCCTTATTTATATCTCCTTCTTCTTCTCCCCTATATAATAACCCCACCTCTTATATAACAACAACAATAAGGCCCTTTTTCCTGTCTCTTTTCTTGTTTTTTTTATTGCCTTATTGCATGCATGCAAAATAAATAATTAGGGGAAAAAAACAACTGTTTATTAAGCCCTGCTGCTGCAGTCGCGCATGCAGACAAAAAGGCAACAATTCCTTCCATACAATTATGTATATATACGTATAGACAAACAATAAAAGAAGAAAATATATATATATTTATTTATTTATATTTATTTATTTATTATTAATTAACTTATTAAGCATATTATAATTATCTTCTAGTCTTCTTCCTCTATGCACTAATATATACATATAGATGCATAAGGAAGGAGACAGCACAAGAGGTAAGAAGAGTTATTGCTTGTATAGAGAAAAGTCTCATTTATCCATTTATTTATTTATTTGTCTCTTTTATTATTATAGCTTACTGTCTATTTATACAAATAAATATATTTTATTTAATTATTTTATTTTCTCCTTATAATAATACAGGGTTATTATTCTTATCTATATAGGAGGGGACAATCGATTAAGACAGAGGGGACATAAGAGGGCAATAAGAATATAATGCCTTTTCTTATCTGTCTCCTTCCCTTAGCCACAACTTATAACAAAGACATAGGGAGGGATAGTAGAGAAAAGGGCCTCTTTAGGGTTTGCTGCAGTTGCTGCTGCATAGCAGCCCCACATCCGCATGACTTCCTCAACCAAGGCCCCTATGCTGCATGCAGCAACACTGTATAGAAGAGTTAGCCACTCACGGGGCCCTCAGTAGATAATTCTCTTGGCAGTAGAAGCAACCGTTACGAGGCTATATGCTATATCTTCTTGTACTGTCAGCAGCAGCTGCTGCTGTCTTGTCGGGTCCCTCTCTGTCTAGTAAGGAATAATAAGAGCAGAAAGGAGATGAAGAAAAAGAGAAAAAGAGTTTTATTCATTCTCCAGCAAATAAAGAAAAATAAAGCCTACAGGAAAGAAAAATACAAAGAGAGGGGTCTTTTTATGCCGCTCTTATTGCTGCTGCTGCACTCTGCTGCAGATTGCATGCCTATACACCAACCGATTGCTGCCAGCTGTCTCTGCTGTGCATGCAGAGGAAACGTCCCCTTATTAGCGTCAACTAAAAGGCATAACCCAACATATATATAATAATAAAAGGGACACCAGATGGTACTCTTTTTACCCCAAGACACTACATCTTCCTGTACTGCCTCTCTTGTTACCATCCCTGTTTGCATGCAAACACTTTACACCCTACTTCTTGTCTTGGCCACCCTTTGCTAACAAATATTTATTTATTTTTTTTTTCTTGTTGTTGTATATTTACGCATAGATACATATTGATCGTTTTTTTTTTTTGGTGTTTTTTCGGACGTCTCGGATTTCGAATCAGTCCATTTAGCCTCCAGACTGTAGCCCATCTCCTTCCAACTCCTCCTTGTTAAGTAAGGAGGTACAGCCTCCTCCTTTAAGTCTGCCTACCTGTTGTGCTAATTGAGCCCAAATTACTATGTAGCCCTCAACCTTTCGTGCATGCATGCTGAGTGTTCAGCAACATACCCTCTGCACCGCGTTGGAGTCTCCTGTCTCGAGTCTCCTGTCTCCTTGGGGTACTGTTTCCACTCCTCTTATCTTAGAGGATGCATATACTATTATTAATACATATTAATAAAAATTTCATCAATTAATTGCCCGCAGATAAATATATAAAAATACTTAAGGGGACCACAGCTGCTCTTTTTCTTGCACTGCATGCAGCGTAGTATATGGCAATGAGCTGACTCAAGGCAAACAGGCTGTATAATTTACCGGTTAAGTTTTTTATTGCGTATGCTTGTGCATAAATATACTGTTCTTTCTTTCCTGTCTACCATTGTCACGGAGACAGACACTGTATAAAGCGATAAACCCTAAACCCTAAACCCTAAACCACCAGATATGCGATTTATACAAAAGAATGCAGGAAGTAAAGTTAATAACTCACCGTCATTAATGCCAAGTTGGACAAGTAAAGGATTTACGTGACATTTATCTTCTCCTGCTGCTGTCTCTCCCTTTGTGCCATTTCCTTCCCTTACATTGATGGACAAGGAAGGCGTTCCTTCTTCCTATCTTAATGTCTTATCGATTGTCCCCAAGGAAAAAAAGAATCGTCACAGAAAATAAATAATAAATAAAGGAATAAGGAGACAGTTACTAAGTGTCTCCCCACAGAGAGACGATGGTATAACGGCTATTGATGATGATAAGCTCCTTGTGTCACTAAGGAGACACCTGTAGGAAGCAAAAGGGACAAAAAGGGGAAAAGAGTCTATTAATTGTATTATGTTGTGCAGAGGGGATATTGTTGTTTATATAAAAATACCACTAAACCCTAAACCCTAATAACACCATTAAACCCTAAACCCTAATAACACCATTAATGTGTCCCTTCTCTTCCCTCTATTTACTAAAAAGGAGACAATCGAAGCTGCTGCTCATCAGCTGCAGCAAGCAGCAACCAAATAGGCAAGGAGTATATGAGCATACACACACATACAAGCATAAACCCTAAACCCTAAACCCTAAACCCTTGAAAAGGGTTTGTGTTGGTGCCCTGCAGGAGACAGAGGTGGCGTATTAGTGACCTAAGTGCAACAAAGACACGAATAAGGAGGAAGACACTAAATAAATAAATTAAATAATATTTTTATGTCCTTTAATTAATTATTATTTATCTTTAATTATTCTTTTTCTTCCCTTTTAGGGTTTAGGGTTTAGGGTTTAGGGTTTATTGGGGTGTAGGTAGTGCTCGCGATGGTTAGTTGGTGTTTGTTACCCCCCATAAGGACTTTTCTTGTTTATATTTTATATTTATTTATATTTATTTATATATATATTTATATTTATTATTTATTTATTTATATTAATTAATTAAATATTTTTATTTATTAGATATTTATTTGCTGCTATTACTGCTGCTGCAGCAGCAAGAACAGCAAGACAACTGCAGCAGGGCTGCATGCAGCGAGTAAATATAGCTGCAGCAGCAGCACCAACAGCAGCAGCAGCAACAGCAAAAAAAGCAGCAATAAGACTAGAAGACTCATTCCCTTTCGCTTCCACAGCAGGGGGCGTCAGCAGCAGCAGCAACGACAGCAGCAACAACTGCAGCAGCAGCAGCAGCAGCAGCAGGAAGATGACGGGAGCTGCTGCGTCTTCGTTTGCTGCTGCAGGTGGTGCGTTTGGTTCTTCATCTGCAGCAGGAGGATCGTCAATACCAACAGCAGCGTCAGCAGCAGCATCAACAGCAGCAACAGCAGCAGCAGCAGCAGCAGCAAAAATTAAATTATTAGCTAACTGTCTCCGTTATAGGAACCTGTCTCCTTCCTTTGTTGCTGCTGTTATTAAGACAGGAACTTTCTGTCGTACTATGTGGCCTCTTATTCCTCCTCTGCTGCTGCTGCAGTATATTAAACAGGTAGAGAGCAGCAGCAGCAGCAGCAGTAGTAGCAGCAGCAACAGCAGCAGCAGGGTAGCTGTAGCGGCAGCAGCAGAATATCTGTCTCCTTCCTTCTACTGTATCTTGCTGCATTGTCTACGTGTCTCCTCCCGTCTCTTCTTCCTGTCTACCCCTCTTCTGCTGCTGTTATTGCTGCAGCTGTTGCTGCTGCTGCTGTTGTTGCAGCTGTTGCTGCTGCTGCTGCTGTCCTCATGTGTCCCCTCTTGTCTCCTTTTTACTCGTTTTTGTTCTTCTTTCCTGTGTCTCTCCCTGTACACTGTACCCTCCCTAAGCAGCAGCAACAGCTAACATATGACTGTGTGCTGCTGCTGCTGTTGTTGTTGCGCTGCTGCTGCTGTTGCTGCTGCTGCTGTGTGTGTATGCAGACAGATGCAGAGATGCTTTCTATAGAACACCTAAAGGCAGCAGCAGACCATGCTGCTGCATCAGCAGCAGCAGGAGGAGACAGTTCTTCTCCCTCTGCAGCAGCAGCAGCAGGAAAGACAGCAGCAGCAGCAGGAAAGACAGCAGCAGCAGCAGCAGCACCTGTCCTTTCCTTTCTTGATTTACGTAAGACAGGATGGAATGGCCATTGGAGACTGCAGCAAGACTTAGCTGTTATACAGCAGCGAGTAAATAAGAGTACCGATGCAGCAGCAGCAGCAGCAGCAGCAGCAGCAGCAAACAGCAGCAGCAGCAACAACAGCAGCAGCAACAACAACAGCAGCAGCAGCAGCAACAGCAGCAAATAGAGGAGGAGACAACATAAGCGCAGGAGAAACTAAAAACACTGTCTAGTCCCCTCTGCTGCTCAATAGGAGCAACAGCAGCTGCAGCAGCAGCAGCAGCAGCAACTGCTGCTGCTGCTGCAGTAGTTGCAGCAGCAGCTGCTGCAGTATTTGCTGCAGCAGGAGATGCGTATACACCTGAATAGCTGCTGCTGCATCCCTTAAGACTAAAAATAAATAAATAATTTGCTGCTCTTTTGTCTCCTTATTAAGGAGACAGGAGACAGACCTGTACATACACCGCAAATGTGTCTCTTTTTTATATAAGACAGTAGTAGCTAACTGTCTCCTTTTTCTTAATGCAGCAGCAGCAACAGCAGCAGCAGCAGCAGCAAGAGCTGCTGCTGCTGCTGCTGCTGCTGCTGCTGCTAGCGTCCTAGTCTAAGATGTCTGCTAGTAAACGCCTCTAAGGTACTCAAGACCTTAACAGCAGCAAATGCTGTTTGCTGCTGCTGCAGCAGCAGATTGGGTGCCCGATAGGCCCACTTCTGCTGCTGCTGCTGCTGTTGTTGCTGCTGCTGCTGTTGTACACGGCCACCAAACAGCTCTGCTTCTGCTAGCAGCAGCGGGGGGACGCTGCATGCGGAGAAAGGGGACATACACCTGAAAGGAGACAGTTCCTCCTTCAGCCGCCGCAGCAGACAAGGCAGCAGCAGCTGCAGCAGCAACAGCTGCTGCTGCAGCAGCTTGCAGACAGTGGCAGCAGCGACTCGCTGCTGCTGTTGCTGCTGCTGCTGCCGGCCGCCTGCAGCAGCAGCAGAGGTACTCTTTGGCCTCCAAACTGCTCGTGCTGCAGAATTAACAAGGGCTGCAGCAGCAGCCCTTGCTGCTGCAGCAGTTGCTGCTGTTGCTGCTGCAGCAGCAGCACGTAGCAGCAGCAGCAGCGGCACATCCAGCCGCAGCAAACAACGAGGAGGAGGGAAGTCCCCTCCTGACGATAGCTGCCTATACAGCGCAACAGCGCCTATTGTCTCCTCAGGGGGGATAGTGTAGGGCATGCTGCTGCTGCTGCTGCTGCTGCTGCTGCTGCTGCTGCTGCTGTCGTTCCTCTGCTCTGCAGGAGCAACAGCAGCAGAAACCTGCTGCTGCTGCTGCGATGTCTTGCTGCAGCAGGTGTCTACTAATGAGTTAATTTGCTGCTGGCTGCTCAGACCCTTCTCTGCATCGTGTCTTGCTGCTGCTTCGACCCCGCTGCTGCTACTGCTGCTGCGGTTGCTGCTGCTGCTGCTAATGCTAATGCTCCGCGACTGCTGCTGATTTGCTGCATGCATATTCACTAGCTCGGGGAGGCAGCAGCAGCCACACAATATACGCACTTTAAGTGTATCATTCTGCTGCTGCTGCTGCTGCTGCTTTTGCTGCTGCTGCTGCTTTTGCTGCTGCTGTCGGATGCAAATCGTAGAGGGTGAATGCAGCAGCAGCGGACCACGTAGAGTAGAGCGCTGCTGTTGCTCCTGCTGCTGCAGTTGCTGCTGCTGCTGTGAGACCTCCCATGCCTCTAAACCTAGCTGCTGCAGCAACAGCAGCAGCTGCTGCCTGTGCTGCAGCGGGGCGCAGACACCGGGGGCATCACTAAACGTTAGGTGCTGAAGCCCTGCAGCAAATGCAGCAACTGCAGCAGGAAGCAGCAGATCCCTAACGCATGTGCTAGGTTTAGCTACTGCAGCTGCTGCTGCTGCACCTTTTGCTGCTGCACTTGCAGCAGCAGCAGCAGCAGCAAGGGCTTCTGCCTCTAGCAGCAATTGAAGCTCGTCGCTATTAAATACAACCACTAAATGGGGGGGAGCAGCAGCATGCGTTGCTGCTGCTGCATTTGCTGCTGTAGACTGTTTGGCAGCAGCAGGAGTTTGCTGCTGCTGCTGCTGCTTCAACACGCGGACAGCAGCACTCCAGCAGCGCAGCAGCAACCGGAAGACAGCAGCAACAACTGAGCAGCAAAAGAAAAGAAGCAGCAGCAAGAAGAGACACACACGCTGCAGCAGCACAACCACTGGCCTCAGAAGCCGCCAGTGCCGTTGCTGCTGCCTCGTGCGGCTGCAGTTGCTGCTGGTGCTGCTGGTGCTGCTGCTGCTGCTGTGTTGCAGTGGAGAAGGATCTAAGAAAGGCAGCGAAGGCTCTCCTTCTGTGCTGCTCAGGCTGTAGCTGCTACTGCTATTGCTGTCTGTGCTGCAGCGTCTGCTGCTGCTGTTGCTGCTGTTGTTGCTGCCGTTGCTGCTGCTGCTATTGCTGCTGCTGCTCGATGCATATCTATGTCTTCTCCTAATAAAGCTACCCCCATGGCTGCTGCTATCTGCTGCTGCATTAGCAGCTGAAGCAGCAGCTTCTGCTGCTGCTGATTTCGGTCTGTAGACGGTTACCTGGTGCTTCTGTTGCTGCTGCTGCTCTTGCTGCTGCTGCTTCTGCTGCTGCTGCTGCATCCTCCCCCGCAGCTCCCCGGAGAAAGCAGCAGCAGGAAGCAACGATCTGTGTCTTTAAAAAGAAATAAATGAGGAAGGAAGACAAAGACAAAAGCAGAAGAGGCGGGAAGCCAACGGGTAGGAGCGCTGGTGCTGCTGCTGCTTCTGGTGCTGTTGCTGCTGGAGCTGCAGCAACAGCAGCAGCAGCGGAAGCTGCAGCAGCTGCAGCAGCTGCAGCAGCAAAGCTAGCGACAATATTATGTGTATAGCCCTTATTATTAAAGAAGAAAGGGATTTATGATTAAGGAGAAGCAGCAGGAAATATGTCTGTCGCAAAGCCCCAAGCCCCATCTGTTGTTAAACCCTAAACCCTAAACCCTAAACCCTAACCCTCTCAGCTTGAGCACCAGCAGCAGCAGCGACTCCCCTCTGCAGCAGCAGCAGCAGCTGTATTTGTGTAGGTTTTACCTTCTTTTGTTTTTGTTGACAGTAGAACTCAAGTGCATCCTCAAATATTCACATAACGGACCCTAAGGGTTTAGGGTTTAGGGTTTAGGGTTTAGGGTTTATAGGGTTTTCGCCCAGCAGCCGCAGGAAGCGCGCAGCGGCTGCGCCACTCTCTCTCCTCTGCTTTCCCGTCTCTTTCTTCTTTTTTCTTTTAATAATTATCAAGACCCTTCTTATTAAAGGATTCCATCTCTTAAATAGCTGCCTATACACCCCAAACCTATAGCAACTATGGCGGCGTACGCGGGTCCAAACCCGCAAACCGGTCCTCCCCAGCAGGGCCAGGCAAACCCTGGGGGCCCCCAGGGGGGCCCTGGAGGCCCTTCCGCCCCTACAGGGACTTATGGTCCCCCTGGCTATGCTTACGGGGTTCAGGGACCCCCAAACGCTTACGGAGGGCCCCCAGGGGGGCCCCAACCATACCCTGCGGCTTATGGGGGTCCTCAGCAGTACCCAGCCTATGGAGGGCCTCAACAATACCCCGCAGCATATGGGGGCCCCTATGGCGGCATGGCTCCACCGTACCCTCCTGCTGCTCCTGCATACCCTGCAGCAGCAGCAGCAGCAGGTGGTCCGGCCTACGCGCAGCAAGGAATGTACGGCAAGCCCACCTCCCCAGGTGTGTCTAGGGTTTATATTTTATAATATATTGTTTAATATTGAGGACTGAGTGTTTAGGGTTTAGGTTTTATTGTTAATATATATAATGAGGTGCCTATACACCCCACGGACTTGTATTTTTTTTGCAGGTGGTGTATCCATGGAGATGGGCGGAGGAGGACAGCCACAACAGGACTCAATAATGCAAATTAGCGAAGAAGTATCCGTACAAATTCGTCACGCCTTTGTCCGAAAAGTCTTAGGAATTCTCGCCATACAAGTTCTCGTAAACCCTAAACCCTAGCTAAACCCTAGCTAAACCCTAGCTAAACCCTAAACCGTGTCTAGACCATGTCTAAACCCTCAGTAAACCCTGGATGGACCGTAACTAGGGTTTGCTCTTGTAGATGTAGTTTGTATCTTTAGGAGAAACTCTCTTCTTTGCGTTGATATGTCATAGTGCCTACATTAGGGTTTAGGGTTTAGGGTTTAGGGTTTGTGTTATTTTTTTTTCTCAGTTTACCTTCGGAATTGCATCAGTGTTTGGATTTGTGCCAACACTAAAAGATTTTCTTCTGCAGAATTATTGGTTGGCAATTGTCTCTGCTGTATGCGCACTTATCCTGCAACTCGGTAAGTTATAAACCCTAAATAAACCCTAAATTAGGGTTTATAGGTCAATATACCCTGAGTATGTGGCTGGCTTTGAGGGTCTATCTTTTCCTGTTTATTCTTTGTCTATTTTCTTATCTTTTTCGTGTATTTATTGTTTTGCCTATTATTTAGGGTCAATATATAGACTATTCAGGGATTATGGTGATTTAGGGTTTAGGGTTTAGGGTTTAGGGTTTAGGGTTTGTGTATGTGTGTGCAGTATTGGTTTGTATCCCTGATTTGGCTCGTAAAGTACCAATGAATTTTATATTAATGTCCTTAATAACAGGATGTTATTCAATACTTATTTCTTGTGCAGCAGCAGCTTCTTCTTATTCAAGTTTCCTTATTGCTATTGGTGCTACTTTTGTTGTTGTTGTTGGTCTAATGTTATTCGCATGCCAAACTAAATATGACTTCACTGGTAAGAAATATATATAGGGTTTAGGGTTTAGGGTTTAGGGTTTAGGGTTTAGGGTTTGGAATGTAGCTTGCCTGTTTGTCCAGCAGCAGTTTAAGTTGAATATCCTTCCCGACGTTTTGCTCTCCCTCTAGGGTTTATCTATTTTTTATCTATTTTTTATCTAGGGTTTAGGGTTTTAGGGTTTAGGGTTTAGGGTTTAGGGTTTAGGGTTTAGGGTTTGTGTTCAGGTTGCGGTACATATTTATTTGTAGCAGTATTATGTTTAATGATATTTGGCATTTTATGCATTTTCTTCTCCAATAAAATTGTACATCTTGTCTACTCGGGTATAGCTACAGTATTATTCTGTATGATTCTTGTATACGACACCCAGGTAAACCCTAAACCCTAAACCCTAAATAATAAACCCTACCTAAACCCTAGCTAAACCCTAGTTATACCCTAAACCCTAATTTGGGACAACAGTAGGAGCAGGAGATATGAGGGTTTAGGTGCACCACAAGGTACAAACACTAGAAACCCTAATTGTTGCTGTGGTGTTCTTGTCTTTATATAGTCATTATCTGTTCTTATTTAGGAATACTAGGGTTTAGGGTTTAGGGTTTAGGGTTTTGGGTGCTGTATGCAGCTGGTGGTCGGAGGCAAGCATCGTCGTTATCAGTACTCAATAGATGATTATATATTTGCTGCATTAACTTTATACATGGATATTATAATTATATTTATGAATATACTCGCTATAGCAGACAATTCGTAAACCCTAAACCCTAAACCCTAGAAAGAGAGGGGTTTAGGGTTTGGATGAGGGTTTAGGGTTTAGGGTTTTAAACCCTAGGAGTTGGGTTGGCTGCGAGCCTTCTTGTTCGCGCAGACGCAGCCCGCTGCATCAGCAGCTAATCCTTTATGTTTTTGCTATATATATATTACCTAAACCCTAAACCCTAGCTTGTTGTTATAAGGGTTTATATTAGGGTTTAGGGTTTGCGGGCAATGCCGTCGCGTGTGCTGCACACAAGCTTGGTGTTTTTTGCTTGTGCTTTTGCCATCAACAAACAAAAGGGGAGAAAGCGTTGCTCTTTTTAGCTTATATATATTAAACACTTTCTCCCCATTCCTCCTTCAAGGGTTTAGGGTTTAGGGTTTAGGGTTTAGGGTTTAGTCGAGTTATACATCTAACTGCAGACAATCTCGTTAGCAAAAGGAGACAATAAAGGAGACAGCTGCCTATAATAAAAAAGGAGACAACAGAGGGGGCAGCAAGAAGGGACAATAAAGGGAGACAAGAAGGGAGACACAAAAAAAGGAGACAGTAGAGGAGACAGCAAAGTGTCTCCTTAATTGTCTCCTTAAGTGTCTCCTAATGCGTAATAAATTATTAATTAATTTAATTAATTAATTAATTAAATTAATTAATTAAATTAAATAAATAAATTAATTAAATAGGGGGGAGAGGGCTACCTAGATAAGGAGAAAAGGAAGGAAAGGAGACAGATGAATTGCATCCTTGTATTATTTATTATATACTGTCTCCTTACTCCTTGAGGGCTTTTAGGGTTTAGGGTTTAGGGTTTAGGGTTTAGTCTGTATTTGTTAGAGTAGCAGCAGCCCTTGTATCTGCAGCAGCAACAGCAGCAACAGCAAGAGCAGCAGCAGCAGCAGCAAAAGAAGAGACAGCTGCAAGAGACAAAAGGAGACAGAAGAGACACCCGAACCCTTGGGGGAAGGCAGCTGTCCCTTACTGCACAATTTCTGAGGGTTTAGGGTTTAGGGTTTAGGAGGTTTATAAAGGCCAAGCGTATTGATGCGGAGAAGGGAAAAGGGGACAAAAGAAAAAGGAGACATAAAGAGGGAAAGGAGACACAAAGGAAGCAGCAAAAGGAGACAGCAGCACGAGCTGCTGCTTGCGGTGTATCTGTCTCCTTTTTAGGTCTTCAGGTGTCTCCGCACCCTATTCTCCCCGGCGTTGCTGCAGCAACAGCAAGGTTGCTGCTGCTAATAGATGCTGCTGCTGCTACTCTTGCTATTCTTGCACCAATGCTGCTGCTGCAGCAATTTTGCTGCTGCAACAATGCTTCTGTTGCAGCAATCTTGCTGCTGCAGCAATGCTTCTGTTGCAGCACTGTTGCTGCAGATGCTGCAGTGCTGCTGCTGCTAGTCGTGCTGCTGTTGCTGCTGCTGTTGCTGTTGCTGCAGCAGTTGCTGCTATTGGTGCTTTGTTGCTGTTGCTATTGCTACAGTTGCTTCTGCTGCTGCTTCTGCAGCAGCAGCAGCAGCAGCAGCAGCAAGTAATGCTAGCAGCTACAGTACTGTGCCCATTACTAGCTCTATCTATCAGTGTCTCTCTTGTAGTTATGTGTCTCCTTTCTGCTGTTTAATTGTCTCCTTATTGTCTCTGTGTCTTTTTTTCCTCTCTTTTTTGTCTCCTTTCTGTCTCCTTTCCCCCTTTGTATCTACGGTGTCTCCTCACCTCCCTCTCGTTGCAGCGCAGCAGCAGCTGCTGCTGCATTCGTCTCCCTTACTAAAAGTTAGTCAAAGACTAAGAGAGCAGCACGAATACGCTGCCTCTTCTTAGAGGTTTAGGGTCTACGGTTTAGGGTTTAGGGTTTAGAATCTAGGGTTTAGGGTTTAGAATCTAGGGTTTAGGGTTTAGGGTTCGCCAGGGTAACCCAAGAGCGTGGGTGCACGGGCTCACGTGTGGGGACCCAAGGCACTTTCTTACTGCATTATATGCAGCAGCAGCAGCAGCAAAGACAACAAGGGCAGCAGCAGCAGCAGCGATAGTAGCAGCAACTGTAGCAGCAGTAGTAGTAGTAGCAGCAGCAGCAGCACTGCGCGTTGCAGCAGCAGCAGGAAGGGGGGACAAAGGGTTTATAGGAGGGAATGATTGATTGTTTTAATAAATTGAATGTTTGCTTTATTATAAATAATTAGATATAAATTAGGGTTTAGGGTTTAGGGTTTAGGGTTTAGTGTTTGGGGTTTACGCGCACGGGAGCAGACCCGAGCCGTGTGCTGCCGCATCGATCCCTCGTTGCCATTCTGTTCTTGAGTTGCTGCAGCAGCAGCGTTCTTTATCTTGCTTTATCTAAACCCTAAACCCTAAACCCTAATATTTAAACCCTAAACCCTAAACCCTAAACCTCCACAGAAGTGTCAGGTACGCCTGTCAGCGGCGTCTCTGCCTCTTTCTTGGCGGGGAGTAATAATGCTGGGGTAGAGCGGACCAGCAGAGCATAAACCCTGAACCCTAAACCCTAAATCCTAAACCCTAAACCCTAAAACTATAGAGACGGGACTCTTTTGTTGTGGCAGAAGCTTAGATTTTGTAAACCCTAAACCCTAAACCCTAAACCCTCGGGACCCTAATACGTTATATCTGTGCTTCTCGGGCTTTGCCTTGCAGGGTTATGATCTGGGGCATGCGTTCCTGCATGCGCAAACCCTAAACCCTAAACCCTCGGTTCAGCTGGCCTTGTTTTCCTCTTCGACCTGGCTGCAGCAAAACGAGCAACAGCAGCAGCCGGCGCCGCCGCAGCCGCAGCAGCAGCAGCAGCAGCAGCAGCAGCAGCAGCAGCAGCAGCATTGACGGGAGTATTAACAGCAGCAGGAACAGAAGATCTGCAGGGTAATTAAGTACGTTGTATGCGCTTGCTGTTCCATTGCTGCTGCTGCTGTCGTTGCTGCCGCTGTTGCTGCTGCTGTTGCTGCTGCTGTTGCTGCTTCTGCTGCTGCTAGCGTTGATGCTGCTGCTTGTGTTGTCATTTGTGTTTATCATTCCCTCCCTACCATTCCTCCTGCTGCTGCAGCAACAGCAGCAGCAGCAGAAACAGCAGCAACAGCAGCAGCCGCACGATCCACCTCCCGCATCTCCTCCACCTCCTCAACAGCAGCAACACCAACAGCAGCAACACCAACACCAACAGCAGCACCACCAGCAGCAACAGCAGCAACAGCAGCAGGAGCAGCAGCAGCATTCTGTGTTCTATGCGTTGTGCTGCAGGAAGATGGGTATATTTCGTGTAGGAGGAGCTACGCATTTGCGTAGCATGTTGCCGCTATCAGTGCTGCTGCTGCTGCTGCTGCTGTTGTTGCAGCAGCAGTTGCTGCAGCCAGTAAATAGTAGTTGGACAGCAAAAAAGATAGCAGGTAATCAATGGCGTAATGGTAATAGATTACTTGCTGCAGCATTAGGCAGAGGGCATGCAGAGATAAAAGGATTATTATCCTTAATGGATCCATTACTACAAGAACAATACAAACAAATAGCAGAAAGATATGCAGATACAGCAGAGGCAAAAGCAAAAACACAATCTCCTGCTGCTGCCTATACACTAGAGGAGCATATGCTGCATCTAAAGATGCAAGCAGAGGCAGTACTTTCTTCTGTAATGGGGGGAAATTCTCCTGCTGCTGCTGCTGCTGCTGCTGCTGCTGCAGCTGCTGCAGCAAAAAGTGGCGGTGCCAGTTCTGCTACAGGGAATGTTCAACAGCAGCAACAGCAGCAACAACATCATCATCATGCTGCACATCATCATCAGCATCCTGGGGGTGCTGCTGGTGCTGCTGCTGCTGCTGCTGCTGCAGCAGGTATGATGGGGAATACAGGGGATGCATTGCTGGATCCTCTGCAGCACCAATTGCAGCAGTTGGAGGTTCGTCAGCAGCAGCAGGTGCAGCAAGTGCTGCAGCAGCTGCAGAGAGCACAACAAGAAGAGAGGGCAAGGATGGAGCAGCAGCTAATAAGGGCAAGACAGCAGCATCTGCAGCTGCAGCAGGAGAGTACTGCAGCAAGAAGCTTACTTGTATCAGCAGAAGCGGGGCTGCATGCAGTGCAGCAGCAAATAAAAGAATTGAAGGCAGGGGAGACACTAATAGAGGAGACAATTGTCTCCTTAGAGTCAGCATTACAGCGTGTAGCTGCATCCGAGACAGCAGCAGCAGCAGCAGCAGCAGCAGCAGCTCAACAACAGCAACAACCAGGAGGAGCAGCAGCAGTAGCAGCAGCAGCAGCAATGGTGTCTCCTCCTATGGATATACATGAGATAATGGCACTAAGCAGCAATATGCATATAGAGGGAAAGCTAAGATTAGGGAGACAATTAGAGACAGTAAATAGGACAGTACAGAGTGTAGCTGAGTTACTAGAGGAAGGAGAAGCAGCAGCAGCAAAAGTAGCAAATATAGGACCAACAGGTAGACAAATAGGAGAGCAGCTGCTGCAGCAAGTTGCTGCTATTCAGCTGTCTCTTAAGACACAAGAAGAATACCTTAAGGAAGTTGTTGCTGCACTAGAGGCTAAGCAGATAGTATGTGATGGTGTGCTGCAGCAGCTGCATGCAGCAATGGAGGGGGCAATAGCAAGATATGCTGCTGTGCTGCAGCAGCAGCAGAAACAGCAGCAACAGCAAATACAAACTGCAGCAGACGCTCTAAGGACTGCAGCAGCAGCAGACACCGAGCAGCTCAAGCAGCAACTTGAGCAGCAAATACAGAGAGTTACTACTATTAAGATTTCTCCTGCTGCAGAGGCGCAGCAGCTACAGCTGCTGCAGCAGCAAATATCTACATGGGAAGCAGCATTAGCTCAATCTTTTGCTGCTATTGATTCTCTCCTTGATGCTGCTGTTGAATCTGCTGCTGCTGCTGCACCTCTACCCCCTATGCATGCAATAGATACAACGGGGCTGCAGCAAGCAGTAATAAAGGCACAAGATGTTAAGAAAGAAATAAGGAAAGAAAAGGCAGAGATAGCGCAACTCCTTAAGATTCTTGCTACCCACCTAGAGGAGCAGCAGCAGCAGCAGCAGCAGCATATGCAGCAGCAGCAGCAGAAGCAGCAGCTACAAATTCATCAAAACTTCTTCTCCTCTATGGGTGCACCAGCAAGGCCAGAAGAAACTTATGCTGCTTATGTCTTGCCTATGCAGCCACCGCAGCAGCAGCAGCAGCAGCAGCAGCAGCAGCAGGTGCAGCAGCCAATCCCTTACCAATCACATGTTCAGCAGCTGCAACTTCAGCAGCTACAAATGCAGCCACAGCAACTCCAGCAACTGCAGCAGCAGCAGCAACTACCGCAACTGCAGCAGCAGCAGCAGCAGCGCAGCAATCCAGCAACGCAGCTCCCTCTTCCTAATCCCTTCGCTACCCCACAGACACATCTTTAATCCTTTTATAAGGAGAGGGCACATTGCTTCTCTCCTGCTGCTGCTGCTGCTGCTGCTGCTTCTCTTGCTGCTCCTCCCTCCCCAGCGCGTCTCTCCCTCAGCAGCAACAGCAACAGCAACACCAGGGAAACACCAAATGCAGCATGCAGCACTTGTAGCTAGCATCAACAGCAGCATCAACAGCAGCAGCGACAGCAGCAGCATCAGCAGCAGCAACAGCAGCAACGGCAGCAACAGCAGCAACAGCAGCAGCAGAGGGAATGCGGAGAGTTGGATTTTTTGCAGACACAAAAGTTTGGGGCGATTTGTTGTTTGCTTTGAATTTCAATCGCCAACAAATGCATATAAACCCTAAACCCTAAACCCTAAACCCTGAGGGTTTACGGGGTTTACAACTATAGAATTTGTTTGTTGTCTCCAGACTCTCTGGTGTCTCCGCTATTCTTTGTATTTCTTTACGTGTTTGTCTTCCTGCTGCCGCAGCCTTGTTGCTGTTTAGGGTTTAGGGTTAAGGATTTAGGGTTTAGGTTAGTGTCTAGGGTATTATAGTTAGTGTCTAGGATATTAGGGTTTAGGGTTTGCAAAGATTTAGGCCTGTTAAGGCGTTTCGTATGTAGTCTGTTACGGTCTGCAGTTTAGGGTTTAGGGATTAAATTATTATTATATAGTTATTTATTATTAGTGTTTATTAGGGGTTAGGGTTTATTAGGGTTTAGGGTTTATTAGGGTTTAGGGCTTATAAGGGTTTACGAGGGTTTGTGACTAACTATTCAAAATTCACGAGCCTTCGGCTACAGTTAATTCCGGCCAAAGAAAAACCCTAAACCGCCTGACAGCTGCGCAGCAGCAGGAGCAGGAGCAGCAGCCGCTGCTGCTGCTCGTGCTGCTGCTGCTGCTGCTGCTGCAGGGGCAGCAGCAGCAGCAGGAGAAGCATAAGGGGCTGCAACAGGATCTACAGGGGAGAGGAGGTGACCCCTATAAACCCCTAGCCGGGTGTGTCTCCACTGCATGCGTTTGCCTTATAAAAGGCATGCATGCACGCATGCATGCATGCATGCATGCATGCATGCAGCAGCAACAGCATCAGCCGCAGGAAGCAGGAACCGCTGCCTCCTAGACCGCCACCGCCTCAGCAGTAGCAGTAGTAATGTAGAACTGCTGCTGTTGCTGCCGCTGCAACTGCTGCTGCTGCTGCTGCTGCAACTGCTGCAACTGCCGCCGCTGGTGGTGCTTTAACTGCTGCTGCTGCTGCTGCTGCAGTTGCAGGAGCAGCAGCAGCATGAAGAGGAAAATTAATCATCAGCCTCTATTTTTTCGAGTACTTTTTCTACAGCAGCAGCAAGAGTATTATATGCATCTCTTGGTGGTCCTAATTGGGGTGTATAGGCAGGTAGAGGATCAAGAAGGCGGAGCAGCAAGGAACGAAGAACAGCAAACTCTTTTGCTGCAGCAGCACCAAATAGATCAGCAGCAGGAAGGAATTGTGCAGGTGTTAATGCAGGGAGAAGCTCTAATCTTTCCCATATAGATAGAGCAGCAATACCACCAGGTCTTGCTGCTGCTGCTGCTGTTGCTGCTACAGATGCTGCAACATTTGCAGCAACTGTTGCTGCTGCATGCGGTGCTGCAGCATCCATATCGTCAAAACTGATACTACTGCTGTTGCTGCTGCTGCTGCTGCTGCTGCTGTTGCTGCTTACATCCATCAGACGACCTGTTGATCTTCGTTTGCTGCTGCACCCAACAACAAAGCGACGGTCTCCCTGCTGCTGCAGCTGCATCAGCAGATGGCGCTGCTGCTGTGACACTGCTTGTTGTTGGGCCCTGCTGCTGCTGCTGCTGCTGCCGTTGCTGTTGTTGTTGCTGCTGCTGCAGTTTAATTGCATCCGTAGATGACGGGTGTTTTCCTTATCGTTCGAGTCTTGCCATGGTGCCCGAGCTGCTGCTGCTTGTGCATTAGCTGCTGCATTAGCTGCTGCATTAGCTGCTGCATTAGCTGCTGCATTAGCTGCTGCTGCATGTTGCTGCTGCAGCTGGGCTTCAGCTGTTGCTTTACCTGGATGTGCTTGTGCTTGTGTATTTCTTGCTGCTGCAGCCGCTGCAGCAGCCGCTGCCGCCGCTTGTGCTGCATCAGCCGCAGCAGCCGCAGCAGCAGCAGCAGCGGAAGCAGCAGCAGCACGAGCAGCAGCAGCAGCACCCGGCATAGGTATAGCATTACTCTGCATCCTTGTTAATGCAGAGAAGCAAAGACAGCTAATAGTTTGTGTTTTCTCACAGAAAAGTTTATTAACTTCTGTAGGCAGCAGCAGCTGCTGCAGCAGCATAGTATGCTGCTGCAGCAGCACATTATGTAAACTTTTAGCAGCAAGTACATCACATAATACAAATGCTAGCAGCTGCAGCAAAGTATGTGTCTCTGTTAATCGTACACCGTAGTGTATTTGTTCTTTTATGGGTATATCTGATGGTAATAGTCCCTTCTTAGGGTAAATAAATAATTCTTTATGTTCAGGGTATGTTACTGTTGTTGTTGCTGCTGCTGCTGCAGCAGCAGCAGCAGCAGCTGCTGCTGCTGCTGATGCTGATGATGCTGCAGCTGACGCCGCTGCAGCAGATGCCACCGTTGTACGACAACTTCCTGCAGCAGCAGCAGCAGCACAAGGAGCAGCAAGAGAGCAAGACACAGAAGACGAAGAAGAAGAAGAAAAAGGGACAGAAAAAGGAGACACTAAACTGTCTCCTTTATTATCTGTTGATGGAGACATCGTGATACACCTCGTGCTGCTGCTTGGTGTTACTGTTGCTGCTGTTGTACATGTAGGAGACAATTGCTGCTGTTGTTGCTGCTGTTGCATTTGCTGCTTGGATTGTCCCTTCTGCTGTATTTGCATATGACGTTGCTGCTGCTGTTGCTGCTGTTGCTGCTGCAGTGCAAGAATATGCTGTTGCTGTTGCTGTTGTTGCTGTTGCATAAACATATGTTGTTGTTGCTGTCCCTTCCCAATTTGCATGCCTTGTTGCTGCTGTTGTTGTTGCCCTTGCTGTTGCGCTTGTTGCTGCTGCTGCTGCTGCTGCTGTTGCTGCTGCTTAGTATGCATGCAACAATAATAAAGAAAATTATCCTTATTATATATTCTTTTTATTAAACTATCATGGGCAGTCTTACTTGTTAATCCTGCCTTATAAAAAGGATTATTATTTTTATTTTTATTTTTTGCTAAGACAGAGAGAATATATGCAGCAAGAAGGGAAGGAATATGTGGGCAAGAATACACTACACGACGCCCGCAGCACCAATGCAGCAAAAGAGGGTCACCTACTACTGCTGCAGCTGCTGCTGCTGCTGCTGCTGCAGCTGCTGATGTTCCTCCTCCTCCTCCTCCTCCTCCTCCTCCTCCTCCTCCTGCTGATGGAGGCTCTAAGGAAAAAGGAGCACTTAATGAACAATCTAAGTCTATTGCTACTACTCGTAAGCGAACAGAAGGACTTAAGAAAGCTAACTTTGTTAACTCTAGGGCACTTAATGGCTTCTTATTCCTGCTGCTGCTGCTGCTGCTGCTGCTGTTGCTGTTGCTGTTGCTGTTGATGGTACTTTGGTTGGGGTTATTTGCTTTCTTTCGTGCTGCTGATACACCTGCAGCAACAAGACCAACATTGTTATCTTCTTCTCCTTGTTGCTGCTGTTGCTGCTGCTGTCCCCCTTCCTCTCCTTCTTCTTCTTGCAGCATATTATTACTATTATTATTATTACTGTTACTCCTATTACCACTGCTGCTGCTGCTGCTGCTGCTGCTGCTGTTGTTATGCTCAGGAAATTGTACAGATACTAGTATATTTTTAGGATTAAAATCAAAGGCAAATAGTTTTGCTTCTGCAGCAACAAAAGCAAATGCAAGAATTATTTCTTTGCATATAAATAATAATCTTTTATTTATTAAGGATTTATTAGACCTGCGTATACACCCCAATGGGTCTATAGATCTATGAAAGTGCCATGATAGTACTGTTAGTTGGCATGCATCAGGTATATGCTCCATGGCATATCCGCATACTTTCCTCTTTTGCTGCTGCTGCTGCTGCTGCTGATGGTGCGTATTCGTGTTTGTTGTGCTGCTGCCGTTGTTGCGGTTATTTTGATTGGCGGGAGTGCCAGGGGATGCAGCAGCAGGTACTGCAGCAACACCACCTCCACCAGCAGCAGCACCAGCAGCAGCACCAGCAGCAACAGGAACATAACTATACCAATCCCCCTCTAAGTAACATAAAGGACGGCAAAAATAACGCTCGTTCCTGCTGTTGCTGCTGCTTAATGCTGCCGCTGCATTTGCTGCACTACTTGGTGCAGGAGATAATACCCTTCCTCCCTGCTGCTGCTGCTGTTGCTGCTGTTGCTGCTGTTTCTGCTGCTGTTTAGTTAACCCCTCCATACATTTCCCCGAATTCGTCTTCCCACCACCACCTGTTGCATCCGCTGCAGCAGCAGCAGCTGCAGCAGCAGCAGCTGCAGCAGCAGTTTTTTTTTTGATTTGTTGCTGCATATGTATACACTCTAATTTAACAAGATTATCCCATCCCTGTCTTAGATAGAGAGCAGCAGCAGCATCAGACTGCAGCGCGAGCTTAAGTGCAGCAGGTTTCCCCCCTAATTGTATTAAGAATACATGCCCCATAGCCCCACACCCTAATGGTTGCTGCAGCAGCAAAGTTGAGGTGTCTCCCCAGCTGCTGCAGCGGGGATTCTGCCAACAAGAAGAGTTAAATGTGTCTCCGTTAGATGAATAAGGTAATAGTTGATGAACAGACACAAAGGGGACACCTAGGGTACGTGGATCCTGTTGCTTCTTATGCTGCTGCTGCTGCTGCTGATGCTGCTGCTGTTGTTGGTGCTGCTGTTGGTGCTGCTGCTGCTGTTGGTTGTGATGGTGGTGGTGGTGTTGTTGCTGTTTCTGCTTGGGAGGTGGAGGGGGAGGAACAGGAGGTAAGACTGCAGCAGGAACTGCAGCTGCAGCTGCAGCTGCAGCAGCAGCTGCTGCTGCTGCTTCGGCTGCGTTACAGCCACTCGGAGCAGAAGAACCTCTCCATAATCGACCAGTTGGCTTCTTTTGCTGCTGCTGCTGCTGTTGCTGTTGCTGTTGTTGCTGCTGTTGTTGCTGCTGCTGCTGAGCTGCTGCTGCTGCAGGAGCAGCAACACCAGCAGCAGCAACACCACCTTGGGGCGAAGAAACCCGTGAAGTACGCCGACTGGACTGACGGCATCCCATGCGCTCTTGCTGCTCTGCAGCGCCTGCTGCTGCTGCTGCTGCTGCTGCTCCTGTTGCTGCTGCTGTTGCTGTTTCTGCTGCTGCTGCTTCTGATGAAGATACGGATACAATAGAAGAAGTTGAATGTGCTGTTGGACAAACGTCGGAAGTATAAGCTTCCAAGGGCTCAGGTTGCTGCTGCGCTGCCTGCTGCTGCTGCTGCTGCTGCTGCAGGAGCTGTTGCTGCTGTACCTGTTGCTGCTGTGCCTGCTGCTGCAGGAGCTGCTGCTGCTGTGCCTGCTGCTGCTGTGCCTGCTGGTGCTGGAGCTGTTGCTGCTGTAGCTGCTGCTGCTGGAGTTGCTGCTTTTGAACCTGTTGCTGCTGTAGTTGTTGCTGCTGTATATGTTGCTGCTGTATATGTTGCTGCTGGAGCTGCTGCTGCTGTAGTTGCTGCTGATGCAGTTGCTGTTGCTGCAGTTGCTGCTGCTGTAGTTGCTGCTGCTGTAGTTGCTGCTGTTGTAGTTGCTGCTGCAGTTGCTGCTGCTGCAGTTGCTGATGTTGCTGCTGCTGCTGATTCACGTCGATGTTCTCGCAGCTGCTGTGACGCTTGTGGTGTAGCCGCTGGAACAACTGCTGCTGCTGCTGTTGCTGCTGTTGCTGGTGTTGCTGCAGCTGCTGCTGTAGTTGCTGCTGCTGCTGCAGCTGCAGCTGCTGCTGTTGTATTTGCTGCTGCAGATGAAGGTCACGAGGTGTCCCGTCAACGGCACAAGGAGAGTACAGGCTGTCTGAGTCTACAGAAAGTTGCTGCTGCTGCTGCAGCAGAGGCGACCTCTCTGCTGCAGCACGATGTAACAGCTGTTGCTGCAGTTGCTGCAGCTGCTGCAGCTGAGGATGCTGTGTTACTGTCCTCCTGAGTTGCTGTTGCTGCTGTTGTTGCTGTTGCTGCTGCTGCTGTTGCTGCTGCTGCTGCTGCTGCAGTAGCTGAAAGTGCTGACAAATCCTTAGAGTCCTAAGATTGGGGTTTTTGCGGATGCCGTCTGCCTCTGCTTCTGCTGCTGTTGCTGCATGCAGCAGCAACTGCTGCTGCTGCTGCTGCTGGCTAGGAGGCGAGGACCCAACAGACTCAGCAAGAGGAGTAAATGCACCTTCTAAGTCTTCTGCTGCTGCGTGCTGCTGCGTGCTGCTGTAGTGAGTTGTTGCAGTCGTTGGAGATAGCCCGTCTGCTGCTGCTGCTGCAGCTGCCGCTGCTGCACCTGCTGCCGCTACTGCTGCCGCCCCTGCTGCTGCTGCTGCTACTGTTGGCTCAGCAACAGATGCAGCACCTCCTCCACCAAAAAGTCCGTATCTGCTTGCTGCCTCTATGCTGCTCAGGCGGTTTATGCTGTAGTGTTGCTGCTGCTGTTGTTGTTGCTGCTGCTGCAGCTGCTGCAGAACTTGGCCTCCGTTTAGGGGTTGAGGCAGCAAGATGCCAGCCTGCTGTTGCTGTTGTTGTTGCTGCTGCTGTTGCAGTTGCAGCTGCTGCCAATGCTGCTGCTGCTGCTGCTGTTGTTGGCAGAGCTGAGCAGCCTGACGTTCGTCAGGAGCCGTTTGAGTTCCTTCGTACACCTGCTGCTGCTGTTGCTGCTGCTGCTGCTGTTGTTGTTGCTGCTGCTGCTGTTGCTGCTGCTGGTTGTACAGTAGCTGCCGATGCATCGTGGCAGGGAGGACAGTTAACCAGTTCCACGGAGAGGAGCAGCAGGAGAAGCAGCAGATGCAGCCATCAGCCTCAGCCTGCAGACTTCCCCTAGGGTTTTCGCTCTAGGGTTTAGGGTTTAGGGTTTAGGGTTCGCCGGATGCGGTTGGGTCACTCGGACAATGCAAGGCTCGCTCGTATAAGAACATAAACCCTTATCCTCCCCAGGGGCAGTGCCTTAGGGTTTAGGGTTTAGGGTTTAGGGTTTAGGCAAAAACTTATTGAAGAGGAAAGGTAGCCTATAGGATAACTCACTGACACGCTCGCGTGACGAGCGGCGCGAGATGCAGATTGAAGAATTAGGGTTTAGGGTTTAGGGTTTAGGGTTTCCTCGCCAGGAGAAGACGATAGTAGCCAAATAAGACAGAAAAACTCAAAGCCAAGTGTAAATAAACCCTAAAAAGTTCTGCTGCTCTTCCTTGCTGCTCAAATCCGTGCAGGTTGCTGCTGCAGCAGCCACTGAGGGAGCAGCACCAGCTGCTGTTGCTGCAGTTCGTTCAGGGTTTGGTGGCAGCTGCGGCAGCAACACGGGTCTTATTCCCCTTGTTTAAATTGAAATAATATACTAATAACTATTTTAAATATTGGTCGCAACATTTCAAGGAAAAAAAGCAAAAAAGATAAAAAAGAGGGAAAAGCAACGACGTCCTCTAGTGACCATTGGACCTCCGGTGTCTGCGCATACACCAGGAAGTTAACATCACAAGAGAGAGGATAAATACAGTTATTTATTGTTTATTTTTATAAATTAAACTATTAAAGTAAATACATATTAGTTTAATATTAATATTTGTCAGGAAAATAATACTATATGTTCGCTTATTTGTATTCCTCTACTAGTTATGATGTTCAATAGATAGTCAACTTCTTATAAGAATTTATTATATATATATAT
>NW_013563572.1:3366-5958 GCF_000499605.1 Eimeria maxima | reverse complement strand
TAAATAAATAAATAAATAAATAAATAAATAAATAAATAAATAAATAAATAAAATAAAATAAATAAATAAAATAAATAAAATAAAATAAATAAAAAAATAAAATAAAAAAATAAAAAAAAAGGTAGAGAAAAGGACACAAAAAAAAAAAGGAGACAAAAAAGGAGACAGTAAAATTGCTTACCCCTGCGCCTCCTCCTCTGCCATGGGAACCTGCGCCATCTTTGTCTACAAGAAGGAGAAAAGAGACAATAAATAAAAGTAATAAATAAACAATAAAATAAATAAATAAATAAATAAAGATAAATAAATAAATAAATAAAGATAAATAAAATAAATAAATAAATAAATAAATAAATAAAATAAATAAATAAATAAATAAATAAATAAATAATTTACCTTGTAAATTAATATCTTTATGTTTTTTTTCGCTACCATAGGTAACAAAATCTTCATTAACCCTGAATCGTCTAGGTGGTGGTAGCTGCGCAGACACCTCAGGGTGTCTTAATGGATTAAATTTATCCCTTAAATAATTTAATAATTTTTTATCTACTAATTGATGAATAGGACCAGGAGCAGGGAGACAGATAGATAGTCCTATACTCCATAAGAAACGATGTATTAAGGATATTATACCACGTATAGAACGAAAGGAGACACTATAATCTGTATATCCTCCTGTATACATATATATACATATATACATATATATATATTATATATATACATATTTATTTATTTTATTTATTTATTTATTTATTTTATTTATTTATTTATTTATTTTATTTATTTATTTTATTTATTTATTTTTTTTTTTCTTAGTATGGTTAGGGTTAGGGTTAGATATACAAGAAAAACAGCAGCAACAGCAGCAGCAGCAACAGCAGCAGCAGCAACAGCCAGCAGCAGCAACAGCAGCAGAATGAATCTAAGTAAGTAATATAAATAAAAGAGTAATAATATAATAATATAAAAAGGAAGAAGGGGGAAAAAAGGGGGGGAAAAGGAAGAAAAAAGTACCAGGAAGGAGACGGAGACGAGGCTCGCCATAAGAAAGCCCCGTTACTTTCCTTCTTCTTTCGTGCTCTTCTTGTCTTTGTTCTAACCATTGCTTTATACTTGTACTAAATAAAAAAAGAGACACAAATAAATAAATAAATAAATAAATAAATAAATAAATAAATAAATAAATAATACAAGCAGCAGCAGCAGCAGCAGCAGCAGCAGCAGCAGACATACGCAATGTTATGGAAGAGAGAGGCCTTAAATCCCGCGAGTAAAACTTGCAGCATTGTCCCTGCATGCAACATAACATATACCTGCCAGCCCCAAAAATGCATGCATGCATGCATACCTTCAATTGCATGCATACATGCATGCATGCATGCATGCATGGATTCATGCACATACGCCCAATTGCTCGCACGCACGCTTGCACGCATGCATATATCCATACATGCATGCATATATGCATGCATAAATGCATGCATGCATGCAACTATGCATGTATGCATGCATGCATGCATGCATGCATGCAGTATTAACGTACCGACGCCAATCCAGAAGAGAATAACGAAGGAGAGGAGAGGCCAAGCAAAGACACTCGAGGCTACGCCAAGCATCTCCGTTGATGGCCAACCAGTTGATGAATAAAGGTATAAGACTGCATGCATGCATGCATGCATGCACACAGATTTATTTATTTATCTATGCATGCATGCGTGCGCTAATGAGTCTCCATTTGGGGCTTTATTATCTATACTATACATACATTATCTACGAAAAAGGCTATACATACAAATTTTTGGGGCTTTCTTCCTTTGTTTGCATGCATGCATGCATGCGTGCATGCACTCACCAGGAATATAAAGAAGAGTGCTGAGGAAGACGGTCGTAAAAATAAATGTCGGTGTCCATAGATGGGTCTCCAACAACCTGTACACCCCAAACCCTAAACCCTAAACCCTAAACCCTAAACCCTAAACCCTAATTCCCCTATAGACCCCATCTACTATCCTAAAACCCTCATCTGTATGATGGACAGCAGCAGCGCAGAGAAGCTACTACTATAAGCGCATGCATTAATGCATGCATGCATGCATTAATGCATGCATGCATGCATGCATGCATGCATGCATGGAGACGTACAGGCGTAAATTGCTTTGTATAATAAGACCAAAGAGGAGAATAGCCCCAAAGCAATAAAAGCTCATAGTAGGCCCACCAGGTAACGCACTTGAATCCATCCAGGCAGCCTGCATGCATGCAACCCTAAACCCTAAACCCTAAACCCTAAACCCTAAATTGACACAAGCACCTTCCTCAAGACAGCAGCGGCAACAGGGCTGCATGCATGGATATCTCTCGGACCAGTATGCATGCACGCATGTATGCATGCATGCATGCAATGGGGCTGCATGCAGAGGGAAGGGTATAGTATACCTGTAATATATAATAAGTAATAAGGGAGTAAACAATTCCCTCAACTACCCAAAAGCTAAAAGTAAATCCATTAAAAAATAATCGTCGTCTTCCCTGTATAACAAAAAAAAAAAAAAAAAAAAAAAAAAAAAAAAAAAAAAAAAAAAAATT
>NW_013563572.1:0-3266 GCF_000499605.1 Eimeria maxima | reverse complement strand
AGGAAATTTTTTTTTTTTTTTTTTTTTTTTTTTTTCCCCCTTACCTCTACTGCTGACCAGAAGGCACTCGGTTGAAATAAGAAGACTGCAGCGCATGCAAAGAAGAGAGAATTGGGGCTTTTATATTATTTCTTTTATTATTTATTATCTTAGAGGGGGGAAACAGCAAGAAGGGGATAGTAGGAAGGAGATAGTACGGGAAAAAGGAGAAGGTAGGGAGGAGACAGTAGAGGAGACCCCTATTTATTTATGTATTTATATATTTAAAAAAAATAAATAAGTAAATAAATAGACACATATTATATATAAATAGATTAATATTTGTTTATTTATTTACTTATTTATTTATTTATTTAAGTAAATAAATCAACAAATATTAATCTATTTAATTAATTAATTAATTAATTAATTAATTAATTAATTAATTAATTAATTAATTAATTAATTAATTAATACTAACCAGGAAAACTTAATAATATACTCTTAAAAAATATCCAAAGAATAACTTTTGATGTCCTTAAGAAATTAAGACGTCCGTGTACAAATAATAGACGTTGTAAGAATCTGTATACAGGAGGAGACAGGAGGAGGAGGAGACAGGAGGAGGAGGAGACAGGAGGAGACAGGAGGAGGAGACAGGAGGAAGGAGACAGAGGAGGAGAGAAGACAGGAGGAGACAATTAAGGATATAATTAATTATTAAGGAAATAGGTAATGGGTATATATAAATAAGATATAATTTATATATCCTTATTAGGTTATTTGTAGGGGGAAAAGGTGGCAAGGAAGGGGGATAACAAAAAAAAAAGAGACAGAGGGAGGAGAGACAAAAAAGGAGACAAATAACAAGAAAGACACACTAGGGGAGATAAAAAGGAGATGTATACAAGGAGACAAAGGAGACACCAAGGAGACAAGAAAAAGACACTAAATAGTATAAAAAAGGAGACAAAAAAAAAGGAGACACTTATTGTTACCTGAATTCAGATATAGCGAAGTCAGCAAATCCTGCTATAGATGTCCCTCTTTCTGTTCTTACTGCTACCCCTACGCTTGCCTCTTGTAGCATAGGAGCATCATTACCTCCATCCCCTGAGTAAATATATTTATTTATATATATTTATTTATATATATTTATTTATAAAAGGAGACAATTAAGGAGACACTTTAGGGAAGAAACAGATAAACAGGAAAAAAAGGAAACTATTAAATATATTATTATGCAGAAAAAAAGAGACAAAAAGGAGACAAAAAGGAGACAAAAAAGGAGACAAAAAGGGAGACAAAAAAGGAGACAAAAAAAGAGGCAAAAAAGGAGACAAAAAGGAGACAAAAAAGGAAACAAAAAAGGAGACACACCTATAGCCAAAGTAATAGGCTGTGGGGTAAGACGCTTCTTTACCAATCGAACCTGCACACAGAGAGAGAGAAAAAGCCCCAAAAAAATGCATGCATGCCTGCATGCATGCACGCATGCATGCATGTATAATTGCATGCATGCATGCACGTGGTAGGGAGAGTCTTAATGACCAGCAAGGAGGAAGAAAGGAGACACACAGCATAAAGGAGACAGATAGAGACAAGAAAGGAGACAGTTACTTACCATGTCTGCTTTCTGTGTTGCAGTTACCCTTGCAGCAACAACAACGTCGCAGCAGCAAGCCATGTTAAGGAAACAAGTCTGCAAGCAAACCCTAAACCCTAAACCCTAAACCCTAAACCCTAAAAACCCTAAAAACCCTAAAAACCCTAAACCCTAAAATCCTAAAACCGCCAAACTTTCAATCCCAATCCCGTAAACCCATAAACCCTAAATTCCCCATCTTCCCCCCCCTTAAACCCTAAACCCTAAACCCTAAACCCTAAACCCTAAACCCTAACCTGTAGATCAGGATGATTTAAGAAAGCAGTAAGATTAGGACCAGTAACAACAAGACAAATATGTTCATCTGCTCTTTTTAGTATACGTGCTTCCTTAAACATATCATATAATAACATTCCTTCTCTTTTTGCCCTTTTTCCTGTATATAATTATATTTATATAAAAAAGAGACAAAGGAGACAGGAGGGGTAAACAACAGATTGTCTCCTTTATTTTATAACAGCAGAGTCTACATCTACACCAGCAACTGCATCAGCAGCAACATCAACAAAACCAACAGCAACAGCAGCAGCAACAGCAGCAGCAGCAACAGCAGCAGCAGCAGCAGCAGCAACAGCAGCAGCAGCTGTACCTCTAGTGGCTAGTGCAGCATGGAAGACTTTTGTTTGGCTGGTAAGGAGACGACAACTATGGCAGACATGGAGGGCATATTCAACATCGTCTCCTGTTAGGGAAAAAAAAATAAATAAATAAATAAAAGGAGACAATTAACTGTTTATTTATTATATTTATTTAATAAAGAGAATAAAATTTGGCATGAAGTCCTAGAGACAATTGGAGACGATCCCAGGACGATCCCACACCATCCCACACGATCCCAAGACGATCCCACATGATCCCAAGACGATCCCACACGATCCCAAGACGATCCCACACGATCCCAAGACGATCCCACACGATCCCGGACGGCCCCAAGACGATCCCACACGATCCCATGACGATCCCTTCTTACCTGTTGCTATCCATACACGAATACCTGCCTCCATCATGAGCTCAAGTGTCTCCGGTACATAGGCCTGTAGTTTGTCTCTTACACCTGTTATACCTAAGTATGTTAACTCCCTCTCGAATTGCTCAGCCACCTAAGAATAATAATTATAAGACATAAAAGGAGACAGTCCCTTATTACTCATAAATAAAAGGAGACAGTCCCTTAGTACTCATAAGGAAAAGGAGACAGTCCCTTAGTACCCATAAAGAAAAAGAGACAGTCCCTTAGTGCTCATGAGGAAAAGGAGACAGTCCCTTAGTACCCATAAAGAAAAAGAGACAGTCCCTTAGTGCCCATAAGGAAAAGGAGACAGTCCCTTAGTACTCATAAATAAAAGGAGACAGTCCCTTAGTACTCATAAGGAAAAGGAGACACTAGACAGGAAGAGGAGGAAGGAGATAACACCAATAAAATAATATATGCGTATATTAATGGTTATACACTACAAACAAATAATTAGTAATATTATTTATATTATTTATTTTATATAAAATAAATAAATAAATAAATATATATATTATATAAAAAAAGAAAATAATATAATTTATATAATTTATATTATATATATAAATAAAATAAATAAATAAATAAATAAATAAATATATATATATT
>NW_013563571.1:5096-6859 GCF_000499605.1 Eimeria maxima | reverse complement strand
ATATATAATTGCTTTTCTTTTTCCTTATTCGCCGTTCTTGCATTAAAAAAAAAACTTTTTATTTACATAAAGGGAAATTTTAATTCTTTTATATTAATTAAATAATTATTTAATTAGGTTTTTTATTTTCTTTGCCTTTTTAGCTATATATATATATATATATATAATACGTGTACAGTTATCCTGTTAGTAGCGGTAAGTAGCGGCGCCTTATATAAGTCATATTGTCTAGCCACTTCTTATTTATATTTAATTGTAAATAAACTATTTAATTAAATTATTTAATTAAATAATTAAATAATTTAATTAAAATATTTAATTTAATTAAATAAGTATTTATTTTGTTGTATAGAAGGTAGTAGCACTATGATGGTGTTGCTCCTCCCGATACAAAGGCAGCACGAGTATCCTTCTTTGTCCGTAATGTACTAATAAAAAGTATATACTTAATTGTATTTCTTTCTTAATTATTTATTATTATAATTAAAAATAAATTAAATAAATTAAATAAAAGAAAAAAGGGAGAAAAAGACAAAAAAGAAGTTAATGTGTAGCAGCGCATGCAACAAACAGCTCGTCTTCGATGTATACAACTTCGTTGCGCAGCCCCAGGGTTATTTTTTCTTCTTTTCTTTGTTTATTTCCTTTAATTAATTAATTTAATTAATTGTAATTAAATATAAAAAGAAAAAATAATTATTTATATGATTTACACCCGCGATTTGCTGCATTAATAAAGGCTTGGGGGCAACAAGGAAGGGGAGGGGGGAGAAAAAGATTGTTCTTCTTACAAGAAAAATACAAAAAAAAAGATTTTTCTTGTTTATTTATCCTTAATAAAGGTTGCTTTTTGCCTTCTCCTCTCCTTTTCCTTCAATAATATACAATATTATTGTCCGTTTGCACTAATTAGGATTTAGGGTTTAGGGTTTAGGGTTTAGGGTTTGGGATTTTCTGCCACGCGATGCTGTCGGTGGCTTCGCGCAGTGGGGCCCCAAGAGGGGCCCCCCTGCTGCTGCTGCAGCTAGGAAGACAAGCGACCCTTCGCAGCAGCAGCAACAGCAGCAACAACAACCCCACCGCAGCAGCGACAGGAGCAGCAGCAACAGCAGCAGAAACAACAGCATCAGCAGCAAGAACCTCGCGATGCGGTCAACGAAGTGGCATCTTCCCCTCAGCAGCAGCAGCAGCAGCAGCAGCAGCAGCAACAGCAGCAACAGCAGCAGCAACAGCAGCAACCGCAGCGACTCGGGGGTGCAACCTCCGCAGCAGCAGCAGCATAATGAACAGCAGCAGCAGCAGCAGCAGCAGCATGCGTTTTATGCATGCATTAGCTCCTGCTGCTAGTGGTTCTCCTGCATCAATATCTTTGCTGCAGGAACCAGAGGAGTTGCTGCAGTATGTATCTGCTTCTGCTGCTGCTGCTGCTGGTGGTGGTGGTGCTGCTGCTGCTGCTGATGCTGATGGTGGTGGTGGTGCTGCTGCACCAGCAAGCTTATCATCACTGCAGCAAGTATTGCAGCAATTATCTCGTCATAGTAAAGATCCTGCTGCTGCTGCTGCACTGCAGCAAGACACAAGAATGCTGCTGCTGCTGCAGCAAATAGGTCTGCTGCTGCCAGCAGCAGACGGACGCATGCTCTCTCTTATTGCTTCTTCTCTTGCACTTCTTAGATTCTCTAATCTAGCTACACAACAAGTTAGTTATTTTATTTATTTATTTATTTATTTATTTATTTATTTATTTATTTTGTTTATTTATT
>NW_013563571.1:0-4996 GCF_000499605.1 Eimeria maxima | reverse complement strand
TTTTTTTTTTTTTTTTTTTTTTTTTTTTTTTTTTTTTTTTTTTTTTTTTTTTTTTTTTTTTTTTCTGTTTTGCTTCCTATATAGGGTACCTTCTCTAGTATCGTTATATTCGCTAAACCCTAAACCCTAAACCCTAAACCCTAAACCCTAATAATGTGTCTATTTATTTTATTGTGTCTTTATATTTGTTTCTGTGTTTCCTATGGTATTCTTCCTTCTTTTTTGTTTTTCCCTGTTGCTCCTATCCTGCTACCGCATCAGCTGCTGCTGCTGCTGCTGCTGCTGCTGTATGTGCATGTGCATTTGCTGCTACTGCTGTTGCTGCTGCTGCTGCTGCTGCTGCTGCTGCTGTTTGTGCTGCAGTTAGCCCTACAATTAGGACGTGAGATGATGACAAGAGAAGATAATTTATCTCCTCGTTCTCTTTGTTCTCTTGCTGCATCTCTTTCTTTGCTGCAAGTTCGTGATCCTTTGCTGCAGCAATTTGTATGGAAAGAAGTGCAGCAGCAACTGCAGCACCTGCTGCCACCAGATCTATGCTTGCTGCTAGAGGCTATGAGGAGATGGGGATCCTATAACAGGAATACATGCGATTTGCTGCTGCAAAGAATGACGGAAGAAATTCATACTTTTACTGCAGCAGATGTTACTTCTGCTGTCACCGCTATTGCTAATATGGGGTAGGGTTTAGGGTTTAGGGTTTAGGGTTTAGGGTTTAGGGTTTTATGGTATAGGGTTGGGGAGATAGGGTTTTGTGTTTAAATTTCTGTATCTAGGGTTTAGGGTTTAGGGTTTAGGGTTTAGGGTTTAGGGTTTAGGGTTTGTATACAGGTTAGCTCGTGGCTATTTATTACGTCAATTATGCTCATTAGCCTTTGAGAATCTTCATAAATTTAAGCAGCAGCAGCTGCTGCTGCTGCTGCGCGGTCTTGGTCGTCTGCGCTTCCTTACTAGGGATAATACAGATGCATTGCTGCAGCACATGAAGATTGATAGCAGCACGCTGCAGCAGATGCAGCAGCAGCAGCAGCAGCATCAAGTGCAACAGCAGCAGCAACTGCAGCAGGTGCAGCAGCAGCAGCAGCAGCAGGAATGGACCCCTCATAGAAGTGCTATGCTTGTAGGGGCCCTTGCTCTATGCGATGTAGGGGCCCCCCATGGGGGCCTCGCGGATTTATTATCTAAGCTGCTGCAGCACGTGGATAATGCCCTAACAGCAGATGCAGCAGCAGCACGTGCAGCAACAGCAGCAGCAGCAGCAGCAGCAGCAGAAGCTGGTGCTGCTCCTCCTGTTGCACAGCCACCGCTACTAGGCATAGCAGCACTAGTAGAGGCAGCATTAGGCATTTGTTACTTCCAGCTACAAGGTAATAACAAGGACAAATAAATAAATTAATTAATTAATTAATTAATTAAATTAAATAAATAAATAAATAAATTAATTAATTAATTAAATGAATAAATAGAGGTATATTGTTAGTGTTATGTATTTGTTTTCTTGTTGTTGTCTCTTTTTTATATTTGTTTCCTTCCTTTATATTTATTTCTTCTTCTCTTTTTATTTATTTATTTGTTTTATTTATTTATTTATTTATTTATTTATTTATTTATTTATTTATTTATTTATTTTCTTATTATACAGACAAGGCGGATTTATTGGCGCGAATATTAAATTCAATATACAGCAAACCCCCATCAAGAGACAGGCAAGAATTATTTATTTATTTATTTATTCTTTTTTTTTCTTCTTTTTTCTTCTTTTCTTTCTTTTTCTTCTTTTCTTTATCCCTCTTTCTTTGCTTATTCCTCTTTTATGCATTTATTTATTAACGTAGTTATATGCATGCAAGAGAGTACCATCATATAAATATTTTATTTATTTATTTATTTATTTATTTATTTATTTATTTATTTATTTATTTATTTGTACAGAAATTTATTAATGAAGCTCTATGAGGTGCAGCAAACAGTAGACCTAAAAGAAATAAATAGCAGCAAACTGCAGCAGCAGCAGAAGCAGCAGCAGCAACCGCCGTTAGGCTGGAAGACAGCTATGGACGAAGCTGGTGAGTAATATAAATAAATAAATAAATAAAATAAATAAATAAATAAAATAAATAAATAAAATAAATAAATAAATATAAATGTATATATATATTGCATCTCCATACACGGTGAGTAGTTGGATGTGCTGCTGCTGCTGCTTGTTGCATGCATGCTGCTGCTGCGGTGTGCATGCGTGCTGCTGCTGCAGCACGTCTGCTGCAAGACCGTCAGGAGACCAGTGGTCTGCATGCAGAAGTAGCAATGTGCTTAGAGTTGCTGCGGGGCCCATATAGGCTGCAGCTGCAGCGCAACGGCAGCTGCAGCAGCAGCAGCAGCAGCAACAGCAGCAGCAGCTATCTTGTTGATTTTATTGATGAAGAAAATAAAATATGTATAGATGTAGATACGGTGTACAGACACTCCAATTTAACCCTTAAACATAGGTAAGCCAAGCCCTAAACCCTAAACCCTAAACCCTAAACCCTACGAAATACATAGTTTAATTAAATAAGGGTTTATACATATATTAAACCCTAATAATTAATCAGCAATAGAGCAACAGGAGGGCACAGATGCATACATGCATCTGCATGCATGCATCTGCATGCATGCATCTGCATGCATCTGCATGCGCATGCATGCATATTTAACACAGTAAAAAAGGAGAAGGAGGGTTTGTGTCTGTTGGGGTGTACAGACACCTCTCCCTTTTAGGGTTTGCGCCTGTCTGTATTGAATATTGGCAATGGCGACGCTGTAGATCAGAGGTAAATTCTTCTTTTCTTTCTTTTTTTCTTTTTGCATGCATTTTTTATTTTATATTATATTTTCTTCCCTTTTCTTCCTCTCTTTATCTCCTCTTTTTTTTTTTGTTACTATCTGTCTACATCTTTTGCATGCAGCTGCTTCATTCATAAAGAAACAGGGTTTAGGGTTTTTAGGGTTTAGGGTTTAGGGTTTAGGGTTTTCTGTTTGTGTTGCTGTAGGAGGATCAACTCCTTTATCTAAGACAGCGCCTCGCGCCAGCCCTAAGGAAACGCGGCCTCTTGCAGGCAGCTTCTGTCTAGGGTTTAGGGTTTAGGGTTTAGGGTTTAGGGTTTTAATGTAAGTAAAGGAGCGAATGTTTTATAAACAATGACTTTATTAAACAGAAGAAGGAAGATGAATTATTTTTCGAGTGTACGTACAGCTAAGGATGCATGCAATAAATAAATAAATACTTTTTATCTTTATTTAGGGTAAACAACACCTTTTATTATGTTTGTTGCCTTATACGGGAGGGAGAAAAGAAGAAAAAATAAATAGTTTATATATTTATCTAATCCCTTTAGTTATCTATACACCAGCTAGTCAAGCAGCAAGAAGAGGCAAACAACTTTCTTTCTTCTTATGTTGAGCTCGGTACAGTCACAGAAAAAGATTGTTAATACCTTCCATCTCCTCCCCTTAAGGAGAGGTATTGAGAGGAAAAGTAGCTTAGGTGTATGTACTTCCCTTAGAGGGGAATGAAGCAAGGACAAGTTGCTGCAGTCCGTGCTTTCTTATTTGCTTTTCCTCTACCTGCTAGATGCATATATTCTATAGAGGCAGTGATTGCTTTATTTAGCCCTAGTACTCGTGAGAGTAAACTCCTTAGGCAAACACGACTAAATAGCAAAAGGAAGGGTATAAGGTGGTGGTGGTTCGAGGTTAGGGCGAGGTGTGGTGGAGGGAAGAGTTTAAATAAAGCTAGCGGCAAAGGTTGTTAAAAAATTAATTTTAATTTATTTACCAATTAAGAAACAAATTTCATAAAAAGACAAACAATTAAAAACTGCCGAGCGATCGGCTTTTGCCGCTACCGTTGGGTTCATCTGGGGTGTACAGACAGCTTGATGGAAGCGAGTCGGCGGTGGAGGGAGGTGTTAAATCACTAGATTTTCTTATAAAATTAACATATTAAAGGGAAAAATGAATAATAATAACATAATTTTGCATAAATATATAAAAATAAATAGATTTTTATGAAGATTTCTCTGCATGCAGAGCACTGAAACTTCCCTTGAGTCTCAGCTTCTGCTCTTGTCCATTCGTGTTATGACAATAAAATCACGAGTTAAAGAATATTTTATTTAATTTTGATGTTTAATAATTAAATTCCTTCATTTATGCTTCCTGCATGCAGCTATTTACCGTTTCCTGCCTCCGGTAACTCTCCTCTTTTCTTCTTTCTTGCAGCTTTTGTCTGCCGTTGTTCTCCTCCACGGATTTCTCTCTTTCTTTCCTTTCAACTCCTATAAAATTACCTCTTCTTACATAAAAATAAATATAAATAATCATTTAATCATCCCTAATAGCTGATCTTTAGGGTATTTCTTCCCCCTTTACCACCATTTGTTGCTGTATATATAGAAGAATTGTCGATGGTCTTTGGAGTTCTTATTGCTGCACCAGGCGATCCTCAGCCCGTCTTTTCAATCTTTTATACACCTGAAGGAAATGATTCTCTCCGTCATGTTAGGCAGCAAGTAAGTAAATATTTATTTATTTCTTTTTTTTCTTGTGTATATAAGATAACAATAATATCCTTTATAGTGTCTATGCATGCATGCATTATTATTATTATTATATTATATATTTATTTCTTTTTCTTTTTCTTTTTTTTTTATTTAGGCAATTGTACGTCGTGTTGCAGAAGACCATTCCTTTCAGCTGCAATGCATGCGCGGGCAGCAGCAGCAGCAGCAGCAGGGAGTTGAAGGAGGAATTCTTTTAGGGAAAAATAAAAATAATAATCAAGAAGAAATGCATGCAGCATTTGGTACTGCTGCTTTCTTAGGCGCTTCTTCAGGTCTACGCAGAACAGCAGCAGCAGCAGCAGCAGCAGCAGCAGCAGAAGCAGACACGAAGAGCAGCAAAAGGTATAAGACACTGTGTGTTATACAGCACACATAATATATATATATATATT
>NW_013563569.1:38965-48567 GCF_000499605.1 Eimeria maxima | reverse complement strand
TATATATATATATATAATAAATAATATAAGTATTATATTATTTACTAATAATAAGGACGTGGGTATGAAAGGCATGAGGGAGGGCCTCATCAATACAAAAGACGTCGTCAGCCAATCTGTTCAGAACGCGGCCCATTGGCTCCCTATCAAACCATTTAGGAGGGGCCCTAAGAAGAAAAAAGGCAAAAAAAAAATAAATATAAATAAATCTAAATAATTCTAACTATAAATATAATTACTAGCAATTATATTTAATTAAATATATAATTATATCTTCTACTTCTCTTATCTCCCTGCTAAATTCACAAATGTAACGTTGCTTTCTTATCCTCAGTTCTGCTGTTGTTGTTGCTGCTGCTGTGTCTGCTGCTGCTGTTCATACCTCAAGACTGCGGCGAGTAGGTTAGCTTGTAGTAGAGCAGCAGCATTAGCTCCGCATTTAACGAATGCTGCTGTGGTGACAGCAGAGAAGAAGATAGAAAGAAGCGCCAATGCCCAATAACATATTAGATAAAACATTTCTTCTGCATGCATTCCTTTATACCCTAATCTTAATACCCAATGATGTAAACCTGCAAAAGGCGGAGGACCGCCAGCTGTCCATAAACGTAACCAATAGTCACATAATGTTATGCAGCATGTACTTGCCTGCACACAAAAATACATATATACTTATATGTTTTATGTATATTTTGTATATACTTTATATACTATATGCTGACGTGCACCCCAATGTGCTGCAGCAGCAGCAAATCCAGCAGCAGCAGAGGCAAGAGGTGGTAATTGCGGTGGCCGGTTTGTGTGATTGGAAGGGTCTACACGAGATTGCTGCTGCTAGTGCTGCTGTGTCCCTAGCTGCTTACAGCGCATGCAAGAAGCAGCAACATCACACAGTGCGTGCCTGCGCTGCGTATATACAGCCGCCAAACCCTCCAAGCCACTTTCCCCCTGCGTGTTGCTTCGGGGCTGGCAGCAGGAGCCGCTCCATTCCAAGGGCGTACAGACTCATACGCCTTCTCTTCAGCAGTAGCAGGAGCAGCATCAGCAACATCAGTAGCAGCAGCAGCTGCAGCAGCAGGTTCAGGCGCCTCCATGATTTCCCCTTGGCCTGCCGAGCTAGCCTCGCTGCAAAACCAAAAAAAAGACAAATACAATCAAACCCTTTCTCCCCCTCTTGTATGCAGATCCATGCACATATGCATGAACATGGATGAATATGCATGCAAAAGCATGCATGCATGTGGGGATGGCAGGAGAGGGAATATGAACTGCTGCTGGTTTTGCACGAAAAACACCTCAAACACAAACTCCACAGCTGCTTCCATTACTGCCAATGGAGAGAGGTGCCACGAGTCCCTAGCAGCAACAGCATCTTCAGCAACAGCTTGGATGTTGCTGTAGCTGGCGCGTGCAATAAGTGCCACAGAAGCAACTGCTGTGTGTGTATTTCTGCTTACCCCTGTATGCAAGTGGAAGCTTGCTGGTCTTGGTTGCTGCTGCTGTAGCAGCGGCTTGTTTTGCTGCTGCTGCTCAGGGCGCTGCTGCCCTCCCGCCCTCTTTGCCTGCTGCGCAGGTCTTGAAGGGACAAACATTGAGTTGCTGCTCCTCCTGACAGCAGCACAAATGTCGATGCAGCAGCAGCAGCATCCAACATCTCCAAAAATGATTGCTGCACCACCAGCAGCACTGTACGCCCACTCAATACTCCTACAAACATACACACAGACACACACCCTGCCGCTGCTACCGCTGTTGCTGTTGCCGTTGCTGTTGCTGTTGCTGGTGGTGGTGATACTGTTGCTGCTGGCGCTGCTAGTCGCGATTCTGTTGCAGCTGCTGGTACCTCTGTTGCCTTCATGCCAGGCATCTGCTCATGCACCCTTCCGTCCTCCTCTTGCTACTGCTACTGCTGCTACTGCTACTGCTGCTACTGCTGCTACTGCTGCTGCTGCTGCTAAGTGTTACCTCCCGGTGCGAAGACGCGTTTCCATATGACCATGGCAGTGACAGCATCTAAGGGACTAAAAGGATCATCTATTAGATAGAGAGCCCGACCCCCTGCTGCTGCTAGCCGCCCCAGCTTATATGCGTCAAATGGCGCAGCAGCAGCAGCATCGCCGGTGTTTGCATGCCCCTTAGCCACCTCATGCTGCTCCTGCTGTTGTTGTTGTTGTTGCTTCTCCTGAGCAGCAGCACAGGCTGAAACTGCTGCAGCACTGTAGATAGCCCGAGCCAAACAAATCCGTGCACGCTGCCCCCCTGCATGCACGCATGCACAAATCAAGTCCCAAAATGTCTGCCCTAGTCCCTTTGCGACTTGCTCTCTCCTCAGCGCCTTTCAGAACATATATACCCATAGCCTCGTTTCTACGGTTTAGGGTTTATTAGGGTTTAGGGTTTATTAGGGTTTATTATTGTTTATGAGGGTCTATGTTGCTGACCGCTAAGTCTGTGTCCTCCTGCATCAATGGGGCTGTCATGTCCTCCTACTGCCGTTATATCTTTATCAAGAGCGCATGCATGCACAACTTGTTTATAAGCAGCAGGCAGCAGCGGCCTCCCCATTAATATGTTGCTGCTGACGGATCCATCAAATATTAATGGCTGCTGTGGACAAAATCCCACAAACTCCCATGGATCGTCAACACTTATCTCACTAGCACAATTGCTGCCATCTGATACCCCTGCTGCTGCTGCTGCAGGTACTGCTGCTGCTGCATTCGCTGCTGCAGGTGCTGCTGCAGGCGTTAAATTCGACAAACGCTGATCGTTCTTGTCGCCTTTGCTACTGCTGCTGCTGTTGGAGTGTCTAGGGAGGTTAAGGAAGGCCTCTCCTCTAAGGAGACTCATTTCCCCTAAGACAGCAGCAAGAAGACTACTCTTGCCGCTGCCTGATCTGCCGACGATAATGTGTAACCCCGGGTGTATATCCATCTCTACATCATGCAGCACCGCGCTGTTGCTGCGCAAACAGCAGGGGACCTTTTCTTCCCCTGCTGCTGCAGTTGCTGCTGCTGCAGATACAGGTGCAGGCGTTCGGCCTTGGGTTCCACGGGGGACACACGCCGCATCAGGCGCCAGTCTGTCGCCACTGCTGCTGTTGCTGCTGCTGGTGCTGTATTGGTTAGCGCTGGTCTTCTTGGGGCTGTCTACAGCAGATGCAGTAGGGGAGAAGCAGCAATCGGCAAGAGAGGGAGAATCATTAGGACGGAGAGGCCGCCAGCCAAAAGATGCATGCCTAAAAGATATCACTGGAGAAGCAGCAGGATCCGCTGTTGCTGCTGCTGCTGGATCTGTTGTGGCTTCGTATGAGGTTTCTGCTGCTTCGTTCGCCGTTGCAGTTGGATTGAAGTTATCTGCTTTCTGCTGCTGCGGAAGTGCCAAGGGTTGCTGTTGCTGTTGCATCCGTTGTTGCTGCTGCATGCGTTGCTGCTGCAGCATGTATGCATGCAGAGCAGCAGGCGTTGGTTTAAGGCATTTACCAAGACGTTTTAATGCAACAGCAGCAGCAGTTATATCTGCCATTAACGTTGGTAATCCATTAAGGGCCTGTAGTGCCTTATCTATTAAGGCTAAGGTAGCAAATAGGCGACTAGCTCGTAACGCGTTGCTGCTGCTGCTGCTGCTGTAGCTGTTGCTGCTGCAGCCTGCATCACCACCCGTCCCACTGGCACCACTCGTACCAGTATCACTACCACAATCCGTAACCATGCCGCTGCTGCTGCTGCTGCTGCGAGCTAAGAGACAACTTAGTGCAGCAACCTTAACAACAAGAGGAGCAGTAACAAATAAACAATTACCTACTGCATGCAATAAATATCTTTGGCGCAACAAAGATAATTCCTCTAAACGCATGCACCAGACCCTTAAAAAGCCCCATTTCTCTCCCCCCATTATCTTTGTTTGCCTTATATGCAGCAGCAACTCTCTGCATGCACGAACTCGGGTGTCTCTGCAGCTCATTAATCGATGAGTTAAATGACGTAAACAACGACCTAAACGTAATTGTATTAATAAACATATCCCTGTAACACAGACAAACACACAGACACAAATACAATATAACTCTGCTGCTGCTGCTGCTGCTGCTGGTGTTGCTGGTGTTGCTCGTGGTGGTGATACTGCTGCTTGTGTTCGTGATGGTGGTGCTGCATGCTACTGCTGTTGCTGCTGTTGCTGGCTGCATGCATATATAGTGTATAAGTATGTTAATAAATGTCTTTGTATACCTGTAAGAAGAAAAGCATAAAAAAAGGCAGAAGGAATTTGTTTATAAATAAGAAGAAGATTAATAAATAATGTTAATGGTGCTGCCCATAACTCTTGTAGTACACAGACGCCTGCCTGTGTCCTCTCGCAGTCTATACTAACTAAATTTGCTAACTCTAGTGCAGCAGAACCACTCTTGCTGCTGCTGCTGCTGCTGCTGTTGCTGTTGTTGTTGTTGTTGTTGGTGGTGGTGGTAGTGTTGGTGGTGGTGGGGTTGCTGTTGCTGTTGTTGCGGCTGCTGCTGCTGCGCTTGCTGCTGCTGTCTCTGCCCGCAGCAGAAAAAGAACTGGACAACGGTGAATGAGGCTTAGGGGAAGTTAAACACTCATACTGCTGCTGCTGCTGCTTCTGCTGCTGCTGCTGTTGCTGTGTGCTTGCTGCTGGGTCTTCAGATATGTCCGGTGTCACTGCACCAGAGACACTTGAGAACCCGCTGCTGCTGCTGCTGCTGTTGTTGCTGCATCCTTTGTTGCTGCTGTTGCTGCTGTCCCGGCAGCTTTCCGCCTCCAGATACCCCGTTCCGACGCTGTCTTCTGGTGATGATACCATACCAGCTGCAGCAGCTGCTGCTGCAGCAGCAGCAGCAGCATCAGGAGGAAGCACGCTGCTAATTTGCTGCACCTCTAATGAGGGAGCAGCATCTGTCTCCTCTTGACTAGACACTTGTCTTGCAGAAGAAAAACCCTCAGAGAATAAACGACTGTCTCCTTCGCTTACTCCATCTTCGTCACTCAATGCCTGCAGCAGCAGCAGCAGCAGTAACAGCAGCAGCAGCAGCACAGATTTGAATTCATGAGAAACAGCAGAAACACATAGCAGCAACAGAGACGAACACAGTCTGCAGCTGCAGCAGCAGCAGCAGCTCCAACAGCAGAAAGATGTCTAGTTTGTTTTCTTACCGACAGATAGGACTCCGCGCTGCTGCTGCTGCTGGCTCCTCCATGGTCGGCAGCAGCAGCAACAGCTTCCGCTGCTGCAGCAGCAGCAGTTTCTGCATGCGCTGCTGCTGTTAATACAGCAGCAGCAGCACCATTAAAGAGAGTCTTAGAGACAGCGCGATGCAAACTGCCACCAAAGGAGACAGCTCGTGTCAATGCACCCCCTGTGCTGCTGCTGCTGCTGCTGCTGCTGCTACTGCTGCTCTTGCTGCTGCTGTTGGTGTCGCTGCTGCTGTTGCTGCTGCTGCTGCAACTGCTCTCGATGCTGCGACTGCGCACCAGACGAGTTGGCGGCTTATCCGAAGCTATCAGACCGTAGCCTTTGCTGCTCCAACGAGTGCTGCTGCTGCTACTGCTGCTGCTGTTGCAGCTGCTGCTATTGCTGCTGCTGCTGCTGCCTTTGCGGGTCCCCTTATACCCATGGGAGCCGTCAACGCCCATTCCCTGATAATCCGCTGCATCACCCCAACCAATTGCTGGTGCTGTTGTTGTTGCTGCTGCTGTTGCTGCTGTTGCTGCTGCTCTGGCAGCAGCAGAAGCCGCTGGAGCAGTACTTGCTGCAGCTGTGGCTTCTTCGGCGTTAGCAGCAGCAGCAGCAGTTGCTGCTGCTGCTGCTGCTGCATTGTTATCTAAGGCGAGCGCGTTTCCCTCAACAGCAGCACCCTCTCTGCTACTGCTGCTGCTGCTACTACTACTACTACTGCTGCTGCTGCTGCAGGGTAGAGGAGCATGTGTCTGTCTTAATGCTGCCTCGAAGACAGCAGCAAGAAGAGCATTTTTTGCCTTAAGTGCAACACGACGCATGCAGAAGCCGCAGCGAACATTTAGATAGACCTGCAGGTAAGCAGCAGCAGCAAGCAGCAGCGACAGCAGCAGCAACCTGTTGTGGGGCTGCATGCACCATGTTGGGAGGCTCCAACCTGAATTTTCCTTCTCTGCTGCTGCAGCTGCAGCAGCTGCTGCTACTTTTCCTGTTCCTGTTGCTCCTTGTACCGCTGCTCCTCCTTGTGCTGCTGCTGCTGCTGCTGCTGCTGCAGTGTAGGGCTGTGGCGACTCAATGCATGCAACAATAGCCTCCAGCAGCAAAGGAGAGAAAGAAGACAGCAGCAGCTCCAGCAGCCGCAACAAAGACAGAGGAATAACACAAGGAGTTAATAGACGAAAAAGAACCTTATATACAGATAAATTCTGCTGCTTTACTTCGCTGCTGCTGCTGCTGTTGCTGCTGTTGCTGCTGTTGGTCGTGTTGCTGCCGTTGTTGCTGTTGACTGCTGCTGCCGTTGCTGCTGCTTCGGATAACAGGCTGTTGCTAATAGAGGTAGCAACAGCTTGTATGCTGCTAGTTGTCTCTAGGGGGGGAAGAGCAGCAGCAGCAGCAGCAGCTCTTAATTCCTCAAGGGTTTGCGGTGTATGCGCAGCTTCTGCTATGCATGCAGCAGCACCAAAAGATGAAGACCAACGCCAAGGCCAATACCAACGCCTACCACCACCTGCTGCTCGTGCTGCTGCTGCTGGTGCTGCTGCTAATGTTGCTGCTGCTGTTGCTGCTGCTGTTGAACATGATGCTGTAGCTGCAACAGGCGAGGGGGCTACAGCCACGCGAAAATCATCGGCTGCAGCAGCTGGAGCAGCAGCAGGTGCTGCTGGTGTTGCTGCTGTTGCTGCTGCATCGTCTTCTGCTGCTGCTCCATTTTGCTGCAGCAGCGGCTCCGTCTCGGACGACATCTTTTCAATGCCTCGGCTTCTGTCGCATCTACTGCTGCTGCTGCTGCTGCTGCTGTGCTGCTGCTGCTGCTGTGGGCAGCACCAGACGTTGTGGATGCAGCAGCAGCGGGAGCAGCAGCAGCTGCTGCAGCTGCAATATGAGGCCTAGGGGCCCCCGTAGTAGGGGAGGCAATTGCTAAGGCGGTTCCACATGGGTCCTTCTGCCTCCCTTGTAGAATTGGGGTTTAGGGTTTAGGATTTAGGATTTAGGGTTTAGGGTTTAGGGTTTAGGGTTTGTGGGGAGCGATCGTCGGCGCCGCAGAGCCGAGACGAGAGCACAATACAAGAGAGGAGGGGGAGAGGGTTTTGTGTCTTTTTGTGGTTTTTTTTTCTTTAAGAAAAAATAAAAAAGAATTAGTCATTAAATATATAAATAATGCATTTATTGCTACTTATTACCATCAGCAGCAGCAGCAGCAGCAACAGCAACTACAGCAACACCTACTACACCAACAATACTAGCAGCAGCCACATGTGGGGCCCCTGCATGCCGCTGCCGACAACATGAGGACTGCAGCAGCAAGAGCAGCAGCAGCAGCAGCAGCAGCAAATCCAGCAGCAGCACTTACAGTAAATTAGAGAGAATTTCTTTCTTTTTGCTGCTGTCCTCCAATCATTAACGTTTCCTTTGCAGTGTATATACACATCAGGCAGCAGCAGAGACTCAATGCTGCTGCTGCGTTAGAGGTCTGCTGCTGCTTGTTTCGGGGCTTTCTTGCATGCAAAAAGCATCTATAAATTGATTATAGAGCTTGCTGCTGTTGCTAAAGGCAGCAAACTGCTGATCTGCTGCAGCAGCGGCAGCAGCAGCAGCTGCTGCTGCTGACTGCCGAAACTCGACGATCGAAGCCCCAAGAAAAATAGCAGCAGCAACGCAAACGCAGCACAGCAGCAGCTCCTGGACCAGCAAACAGCAAGACAAGCAGCAGCAGCAGCAGCAGCAGATACTGTATCACCTCCCCCGAACCATCCCGGGTATCGACGAGAGCACACAAGCAGCAGCAGCTGCTGCTAGACCAACACGAACCGCACCCATAGCAACGGCAGCAGCAACAGCAGCAGCAACAGCCGCAGCAGCAGGAGGAGGAGCAGCAGCAAAGGTTGTAGAAGGACACAAATGACAAGAAGGGACATTATTTTTTCTTCTTTTTTCTCTTCCCTCTTCTTGAGGATTAATAATAAAAGAAGATAAGAACCCCACACTTGCTGCTGCTGATCTGCAGCGACTACAGCAGCAGCAGCAGCGGCTGCTGCTGCTGCTGCTGGTCTTGTTCGGGGGCCGCTGGGGCGGCAGTTGGCTGCAGCAGCAGCAGCAGCAGCGATGCCGGTTCCCCGCATGCTGCATGTTAGGGCAGGATCCAGTCGGCTGCCTCTGTTGTTGCCATTGCTGCTGCTGCTACTGCTGTTGCTGCTGCTGCTGCTGCAGCAGCAGCAGGGCGTTGCATTTACGTTAAGACATGCAGAGCCATCGAGGGTTTCTTCTTTTGGATTTTATCCATCAACCAAGCAGCAGCAGCAGCAGCAGCAACGCAGCAGCAGCAGCAGCAGCAGCAGCAAAGCTGCCGCCTCTTTAAGACTCGTCCCTCATTTCTTTGTTGTTTCTCCTGCTGCAGTGCAGCATCTCAATCCAACACCACGAAGCCAGCTGCAGCAGCAGCAGCAGCCGCCCCTGTCCACCCTGCAGCAGCAGCAGCAGCAGCAGCAGCAGCAGCAGCAGCGTCGTGTGTCTACCCGAGCAGCAGCAGCAGCATATGACGATGACATAGATGCAGCTAGTGATATACTGAATGTGTCTCATGATGATGATGGTGCAGCAGCAGCAGCAGCAGCAGCAGAAGATGGAGACGACAGCAGCAGCAGCAGCAGAGATGACCACGCCTTGTTTGATGTTGATGGTGGGTATGAAGATGATGGTGCTGCAGGTAGTTCTTTCTTACCTGGATCAGCAGCAGCAGCAGCAGCAGCAGATGAAGGGGACGAAGCAGCAGCAGGAGAAGGAGACGAAGCAGCAGCAGCAGCAGCAGCAGAAAGTGATTTTTCCTCTTATTTAGAGGAGGAAATCGATCCAACAGAAGCAGCAGCAACAGGAAGAGGAGGAGGAGGAGCAGCAGCAGCAGCAGCAGGAGAAGGAGAGGAGATGGATGATGATACAGATCCAGCAGCAGCAGTAGCAGCAGCAGCAGCAGGAGCACAGGAGCAGCAACTAACACAGACACAAATAGAGCAGCGAGCAGTTCTTCGTCGTATACAGAAGGAGAGAGAGTCTCCTGATGTAGCAATATGGCAGCAACGTGCAGCAGCAGCAGCAGCAGCAGCAGCAGCAGCAGAAAAAAATACTATAGAGGAGAGACACAGGAGGGAGGGCCTCCCTCCTCCGCATGCAAGGACTGTTGATCAACTTCCTGTTAAATCTATCAATATAGATAATGATACTATCTTATACAGACAGGTAAATTATATTAACAGCTAGCTAGCTAGCTAGCTGGGTGGCTAGCTAGCTGGATAGGTAGCTAGCTAGCTAGCTGGGTGGCTAGCTAGCTAGCTAGCTAGCTAGGTGGCTAGCTAGCTATGTAGGTATGTAGGTACGTAGGCAGCTATCTAGTTAGCCAGGTACCTTGTTAGCTAGCTACT
>NW_013563569.1:28520-36365 GCF_000499605.1 Eimeria maxima | reverse complement strand
AAAAAAAAAAAAAAAAAAAAAAAAAAAAAAAAAAAAAAAAAAAAAAAAAAAAAAAAAAAAAAAAAAAAAAAAAAAAAAAAAAAATAATAAATGTCTTGTTAGAGGAGACAGGGGCATGGGGTGTCTCTTATAGACAATTAGGGAATACAGATATATATATATCTGAGGTAGGTATAGGTACTATGTTTATAGGTAATAATAATAATATTATACATAATAATAATAATAATAATAATAATAATAATAATAAATATATAAATAATAATAATAATAATAATAATAATAATATTAATAATAAGGGGAAAAAGGAAGAAAAAAAAGAAGAAAATAAAAAAAAAGAATTAATTAATTATAATTGTCCTTTTTCTTTACTCTCTTATGCTGTTGATTATTGGGGTGTTAATTTTATTGATACTTCTCCCCTTTTTCCTCTCCCTATCTCCCCTACTAATTATGGTAAGGCAGAGGAGATAATAGGGAAATGGATTGCTGCTAGGAGCAGCAGCAGCAGCAGCAGCAGCAGCAGCAGCAAGAGCAGCAACAGCAGCAGCAGCAGCAGCAATTGGTGCTGCTGCAGCAGAATCAATAGCAGCAACGGGAGAGACAAACTCATCATTGCTGCCACCGTCGCACCAAATGTCTATAAAGCTATTAGGCAGCAGCAGGGGTAAGACTCTCCTGCTGCTGCTGCTGCTGCTGTTGCTGCTGCTGTTGTTGCTGCTGTTGTTGCTGTTGTTGCTGTTGCTTATGTGGCTGTTGCTGCTGCTGTTGATATATATACATCTATTGTTGCTGCTTCTTCTGCAACAGCTGCTGCATGGTTTGTTGCTGTCCCTGTCTGCTGTATGATGTGTGCTGCTGCTGCTGCTGCTGCTGCTGCTGCTGCAGGGAACTAAGCAGCATAAACAGCAGCAGCATGCGTATAACTTGTGAGGATATACTTGCTGCAGCAGAGGACAGCATGCGTCGTCTGCAGGTGTCTTATGTAGATCTGCTGCAGCTGCAGTGGCCATTAAGATATACACCCCAACAGGAGACAGGAGACAGTCATGAAATACTCTTTGATATACCTGTAACCCTAAACCCTAAACCCTAAACCCTAAACCCTAAACCCTAATCTTAGAGGATATAGTGGCTAATAGATAGAGAGAATTTGTTTGTTTTTCTCCTTTTCTTTCTTTTTTATTAATTATTTTGTCTCCTCTTATCCCTTTTTCCTCTATTATAAACAAACACCCGTTTATTTGCTGCTGCTGCTGCTGTTGCTACTGCTGTTGCTGTTGCTGCTGTCTCCTTTCTTGCATGCATGCAGACAGCAAAGGCAAGAGAATTACCTGATGGAGACGAAGGGTTTGATGTATTTCTTGATGCTGTTGAGGTTCTTCTTGCTGAGGGAAAGGTAAACACCCCACACACGATCCCACACGATCCCACACGATCCCAGCGATCCCACGATACCACCCCACACACGATCCCACACGATCCCACACGATCCCACACGATCCCACACGATCCCAACGCAAAGCAGACTCGCCGATCCCCTCAGCAGCAATTCGATTAGCAGCAGCAACACCACCACGCCTACCGCAGCAGCACCACCACCCCGACTACAGCAGCAGCAACAGCAGGAGCAGCAGGAGCATGTATTATATATCTTGTGTCTCCCTGTCTCTCTGTGTCTACTCCTCCTCCTCCTCCTCCTCCTCCTCTCCCTCTGTCTGTCTCCTTTTTCTTTCTTAGATTCGTGCTTGGGGTTTATGTAACGAGACAGTGTATGGGTTATTACGTTACTGTGAATTAGCAAAAAGAAGAAGAATTCCTTTTCCTTCTTCTTGCCAATTAAATTATAATTTATTATTAAGAAATAATTTAGAAAAACAATTCGTTGAAGCTGTTAGACCACAAAATACAGGTCAATAATAATTAAACCCTAAACCCTAAACCCTAAACCCTAAACCCTAAACCCTAAACCCTAAACCCTTGATCGTAAACCCTAAACTTTTGAGAGGAAACTCTAAACCCTTGACCGTAAACTGGGAACAACTCTGGATAGTAAACCCTAAACCCTAGAATAGAAGGGAGGTAGCTAAACCCTCGTATAAGGAACAAGACCACATAAACCCTAAACCCTAAACCCTAATTTTTTTTTCTTTTTTTTTTTTTTTTATTCAGGTGTATCTATAATTGCATATGGTGCATTAGCTGGCGGTTTATTAACAGGAAAATATTTAGAATGGTTAGAGTACCCAACAGCAGGAAGATTAATTCAATTCCCTACTTATATGAAAAAACTTAAGTAGGCTCCTGCTGCTGCTGCTGCTGCTGCTGCTGCTGTTGCTGTTGCTGTTGCTGTTGCTGTTGCTGCTCATGTTGCTGATGGTGCGGCTGATGTTGTTTCTGTTTCTATTGTTAGTTGCTGGTACTGATATTCTTATATTCTTGCTATTGCTGCTGCTGCTGCTGCTGTTGCTGCTGCTGCTGTTGCTGCTGCTGCTGTTGCTGCTGCTGCTGCTGCTGCTGCTGCTGCTGCACCATCGACCGTAGTGACCTTCTTTCGATAGGAAAGTACAATAATATATTATTGATTATATTTATTAATTATATTAATTATATTTATTAATTATATTAATTATATTTATTAATTATATTTATTATTATTAATTAAATATAATATATTAATTAAATATATAATATTGTAAAGAGTCTAAACAAAGCTGAAAAAAATGGGCAGCAAAAACGAGTCGCTGCACCTGGGCCTAGATACAGCAGCAGCTGCTGTTCTTGCTGCTGCTGTTGCTGTTCCTGCTGCTGCTGCATGCAGCAGGAAAGGCTTAGTTGACAGTGCCAGCGAATATTGACTCTATTGCAGCAGCAGCAGCAGCAGCACACGTCGCTGCTGCTCCTGCTGCTGACTATCCTGTATCTCCTGCTGCTAATTTTCAAAAACAGGAGTAGCTGCAGCTACTGCTGCTGTTGCTGCTGCTGCTGCTGCAGCAGCAGCAGCAACAGGTTGCTGCAGCAGACGGAATGCCTTAGTATGCAGGCAGTCCCTCAACGCTGTTAGTCTAACAAGCGAACATGCAGCAGCACCTAGCGGTGCTGGTGCTGCTGCTTCTGCAACAGCTGTTGCTGCTGCTGTTGCTGCTGCTGTTGCAGCTGCTGCATTTGCTGCTGCTGCTGCTGCTGATTATAGTAACCGGCGCAGCACCTCCAAGGCATTCTCCGCAGCAGAAAAGAAGACCGAAGCCTGCAGCAACAAGACACATACAATAAAAAAAATAAAAAAATAAATAAAATAAATAAATAAATAAATAAATAAATAATAAATAAATAAATAAATAAATAAATAAATAAATAAATGAATAAAATAAAAAACGGCAAATGCCCCAACAGCCGAAACTGAATCAGTCAGTTTGTTGGTGTTGCTGCTGCTGTTACTGCTGTGTTACTGCTGCTACTGCTGCTGCTGCTGCTGCTGCTACTGCTGCTGCTGCTGTTGCTGCTGCACTATAAAGGGTTGAATTGTTAAGGTTTGCTTACCACTACAGAATTGGATCCCTCAGCAGCATACCGATCAGCCGCTACCCTGCAGCACAACACATGCAGCAGCAGCAGCAGCAGCAGCAGATCAATGACTGCACCTGATGTTGCTGCATCAGTAGCAGCAACTGAAAAGGAGAGGCAACAAGAGAACTGCAGCAGGAATACAGCAGCAGCAGCAGCAGCAGTGCAGCAGCAGCAGCAAGTGCTGACCTTTTCAGGCTCTCAATAGCAGCAATAGCCCTAGGAATTCCCAGAAGTCGACGAGTTGCTGCTTCCTGCAGCAGCAGCAGCAGCAGCAACAGCAGCAGCAGCAGAAGTTGCAGCAGCAGCAGCAACAGATGTTGCAGCAGCAGCTGTATATGCGAAGCGCGTGTAAGAAGGAGGAGGAGGAGGAGGAGGAGTACGAGCAAGACAGTAGTATTCATGCTGTTTGCTGCCTAGGGTTTAGGGTTTAGGGTTTAGGGTTTACGTACTTTAAGCAGCAGCAAAGAGTAGACAGGAAAAGAAGGAGAAAGAGCAGCAACAGCAAATAAATGACGAGAAGCATCCAGCAGCAAAGGGCTCACCAACAAACCCTAATAACACAGCAGCAGCAGCAGCAGCAACAGCAGCAGCAGCACATGCAGCAGCAACAAATGCAGCAACAGCAGCAACAAGAAGTACACACTTCTACCTAGCCAGGCACCTAGGCAGACAGCTAGCTAGCTACTTGGGTGTCTGGCTAGCTAGCTATCTAGCTAGCTACGCAGATACCCGCCTTGCTGGTTACATAAGTGTGTCGGCAGTTGGCTAGCTAGCTAACTAGTTGGCTGTCCATCTAGCTAGCTAGTTAGCTAGTTAGCTCCCCATCTAGCTAGCTGGGTGGCTAGCTGGCTAGCTAGCTAGCTAGCTAGCTAGCTAGCTAGCTAGCTAGCTAATAGACTTACGGGTACGAATGCGAGTCTAACAGTTTCTCTTTTCTCAAAGAGTTGCAAAAATCCAATTTCTACTTCCTCTACACCTACAAGACTGCTGCTGCTGCTGCTGCTGCTGCTGCTGGTGCTGCTGCCGCTGCTCTTCTCCCCCTCCTGCCGCTGCTGCTGTTGCTGTTGTTGTTGCTGCTGCTGCGCGCTTGCCTCTGAAGGTGCTGGCGACGTAGCCGCATCGGTTGCAGCCCCAGGAACAGCAGCACTAGCAGCAGTAGGTGCTGCTGCTGCTGCTGCTGCTGCTGCTGCTGCTGCAGTAGCTGCTGCAGTAGCTGCTTGTCTTTGTTTTCTTTTTAATGAGGATACAATAAGAGCATCATTAACAATTGCTGTTTTTAGCATTTGGTGCTGCAGTAGACGTCTATGCATAGGGGTACCACACTTCGTACCTGGCAGACACAGCAGCAGCTGCAGCAGCAGCAGCAGCAGCAGCAACAGCAACAGCAGCAACAGCAGCACAAGCATAGAAAGCAGGCAATAGGATAACATGAAGAAAAGAACATCAGCAGATAATGCAGCAGCAGCAGCAGCAGCAGCAGCTGCTGCTGCTGCTGCTGCTGCTGCTGTGTAATAACTAAGGTCGATAATTTATTTACAAGGGTTTAAGAGGGTTTAGGGTTTAGGTATTTTTTAAGGGTTTAGGGTTTAGGGTTTAGGGTTTACGAGTTTGCATAGTAGCAGCTCAGTGTTTGCTGCTAGCAGCAACCTGCAGCAAACATCTTCGTTATTAATAGACAAGAGAGCAACACGTAATTTAGTACAAAACATAGCGCATGCAGCAAGAGAGGTAGCACCTCCTCCTTTTGCTGCTGCTGCTGCTGCTCCTCCTCCTCCTGCTGCTCCTGTTGCAGGGGTGTGCGGATCGGGTAAGGGTGTATCAGCAGGAGTACCAATAGACATAAGAGCAGGGGAGGCAGCACCCCTATGTACATCTATTGCATCTGCTGCTGCTGCTGCTGCTGCTGCTGTTGTTGCTGCTGCTGCTGTTGGTCGAGCTGCTGGTGGTGGTGTTGCAACAGCAGCAGCAGCTGCTGCTGCAGCTGCTGCATTTAATGCATGCGTACACCTCGTCAGCAGCTGCAGCACCTGCTGCATGCATCCCTTAGGAGGCACAGCTTGCTGCTGCAGTTGTTCTTGCTGCTTGAGTATAGCCTTAGCGAGTGCAGCAATACGTTGCTGCTGCAGTTGTTGCTGCTGCTGCATTTGTTGCTGCGTCTGTTGTTGCTGCTGCTGCTGCAGTAGCATCTGCTGCTGCTGCTGCTGCTGCTGCGGCTCTGTTGCAAAGAAGGTAGTAAGACTAGCCAATAAGCCAAACCATGCATAGCCAGCAAAGGGAGGTAAATAGGCAGAAAGAAAGGAAGAAGGGCAGCAAATAGATAGAAGAGAAGCTTCGTAACCTATTAATACTCCTCCTCCTCCTCTTGCTGCTGCTGCTGCAGCTGCAGCTGCTGATGTTGCTGCTGCTGATGCTGGAGATGCTGTTGCGGTTCCAACGGATGGTGATACGCTGGGGTTGCCGTCCGACGGCTCCTGCTGCTGCTGCTGCTGCTGTTGCTGCTGCTGCTGCAGCTGCTGCTGCCGCAGACACTCAAGGGCTATAGACACTACTCGTGTATGGCCAGCAGCAGAAGCACCATCTAGCACGTGCTGCAGCACACGAGATAGAGGGATAGCTAACTGGCGCCTCTGGTGCTGCTGCTGCTGCTGCTGCTGCTGCTGTTGCTGCTGCTGCTGTTGCTGTTGCTGCTGCTGCAGCAAGTCACCAACACTGCCACTACGAGGTCTACCCAATGGAGGCAACTCGCTGCTAGATAGAGACCTCTTAGACCGCAGATAGCCGCTCATGCTGCTGCTGCTGCTGTGGCTGCTGCTGCCGCTGCTGTGGCTGCTTCTGCCTGAGCCAGGAGCAGCAGCACTTCCTGCTGCTGCTTCTGGGTGAGCAGCACTCCTCTGCGAGCGGACAGGTGGGAAGCCAACGCATGCACCAGCTGCTGCTGCTGCTTGTGCTGCTGCTGCTGCTGCTGGGTGCCGCACAGGCGTATAGGCAACGGAAGTTTCTTGCTCGCTGCTGTCATCAAAGATGCTGCCCTTAAACTCTCGAGCCCCTGCTGCTGCTGCTGCTGCTGTTGCTCCAACGCCTGCTGCTGCTGCTGCTGCTGATGGGCCTTCATGTGCTGCCGCGTGCTGCATGCTGAATGACTCAGAAACATATCTGCTGCTGCTGCTGCTGCTGCTGCTCGCAACCTCAGCATGACTGGGCCGCAAACCAGACAGCTGCTGCTGCTGCTGCTGCTGCAGTCCCGTCTGAGCGCCTGCAGCAAGTGCAGCAGCAGTTGGCTGCGATTCAAGCAAAAACTTCATTAGCCCAACATATGGCGCAGATAGACCTGCAGAACAGCAACAGCAACAGCAGCAGCAGCAACAGCAGCAAAAGAAATGGATTCAGCAAAGAGTATAACAACGATGTGATGCAGCAGCAGCGGCAGCAACAGCAGCAGCTGGAGAGCCACAGGTGGTTGTGCGTCAGCAGAAGCACCTGGTGCAGCAGCAGGCCGCCTCATCTGCTGCTGCAGCGGCAAGTACAGCAACAGCAGCAGCAGCAGCAGCAGCAGGGCTTACCAAGCAGCGTAAGGCCTAAGAAGTGGCGAACTGCTGCATCATCATCTAATGGGCTAAAGGAGTTGTGCTGCTGCTGCTGCAGCAGCTTGCTGCTGAGACACCGCGTCAAGGACCGCAGCACGGGAGGCGCCAGCAGCAGCAAAGATATATCCAGTAAATCCCCGCTTGACTGAGGAAACAACAGCAGCAGCAGCAGCAACAGCAGCAGCAAGCGTTGCAGCAGCAGCAGCAGCAGCAACGTGTGTTGTACGAGAAACAGCAAGCATTGCAGCAGAAGGACCAAAAGCAGCAGCAGAAACAGCAGCAGGACCAAGAGCAGCAGCAGGCACTTGCCGCTGCATCCTGGCATCAGCAACAGGCAAGCAGCAACAGCAGTAGCAACAGCAACAACAACAGCAGCAGCAGCAGCAGCAAGTATTACCTTAACCCTGCAGCCACGGAGTTCGTCCCTTGCTTCCCTCGCTAGCAGCAGCTGCTGCATCTGTGGTGAGTCTTCATCTTCTATTCCCACTCTGCAGCAGCAGCAGCAGCAGCAGCAGCAGCAGCAGCAGCAGCAGCAACAGCAGCAACATGACAAGCCACTCCACCTTACAAGCAGCAGCAACAGCAGCAGCAAAAACAGCAGCACCAGCAGCAGCAGTAGCACCACCACCACCAGCAACACAACCAGCACCAGCAGCACCAGCACCAGCAGCAGGAGCAGCAGCAGCAGCAGGAG
>NW_013563569.1:0-5920 GCF_000499605.1 Eimeria maxima | reverse complement strand
GCAGCAGCAGCAGCAGCAGCAGCAGCAGCAGCAGCAGCAGCAGCAGCAGCAGCTTCTGTATATTTGCATGCATGCAGGCATTATTGGATTATTTTGTGTTAAATATTTTGCCAACATTTGAGGGAATTAAGACAAAACTTCTTCTTCTTGTTAATAATTATCTAGATATATGCAGGTAAATTAATAAATAAATAAATAAATAAATAAATAAATAAATAAATAAATAAATAAATAAATAAATAAATAAATTGTCTTATTACAGTTAATAGAAGGGGATAGGTAGTTATAATTAACTTCTTCTTCTTGTTAATAATTATCTAGATATATGCAGGTAAGTCTATTTATTTATTTATTTATTTATTTATTTATTTATTTATTTATTTATTTATTTATTTATTTATTTATTTATTATAAATAAAGGAGACAGTTAATAGGAGGAGACAGTTAGTTATAGTTAACACTTCTTCTTATTAATAATAATTATCTAGATATATGCAGGTAAATTAATAAATAAATAAATAAATAAATAAATAAATAAATAAATAAATAGTCTTATTATATATAATAAATAAAGGAGACAGTTAATAGGAGGGGATAGGTAGTTATAGTTAACTTCTTCTTCTTCTTGTTAATAATTATCTAGATATATGCAGGTAAGAAAAAAAAAGAAGTATATTTATTTATTTATTTATTTATTTATTTATTTATTTATTTATTTATTTGTTTGTTTATTTATTTATTTTAAAATAATAAATAAAGGAGACAGTTAATAGGAGGAGACAGTTAGTTAACACTTCTTATTATTAATAATAATTATCTAGATTAAAAGAAAAGGAGACAAAAAAAGGAGACAAAAAAAGGGACAAAAAGGAGATATATAGTTAATAAAAGGAGACAAATAATAAAATAATAAATAAAAGGAGACAATAGATGTGTCTCCTTTTTATCTTTTTTATCTTTTTTCTTTTTTTTTTTTATCTCTGCATGCATTTTTTTTTCTTACTAAACCCTAAACCCTAAACCCTAAACCCTAAACCCTAAACCCTAATAATAATAAACCCATCATTTTTTTGCATTTTTTTAATAAAAAAAAAAGTAAATAAATAAATAAATAGATAAATAAATATAATTAATTAATTAATTAATTTATATATTTATTTATTTATTTATTTATTTATTTAGGCTAAGAGTATCATTAAAGAAAGAAAATATAAGTTATGTTGTTTGTCATGAATATACATCTAATGCTAAATTAACAAGAAATAGGCAAGCATTCCTTAATGGTAAGTTTGCTGCTGCTGCTGCTGCTGCTGCTGCTGTTGCTGCTGCTGTTGCTGGTGTTGTTGCTGCTGCTGCTGCTGTTGTTGCTGCTGCTGCGGTGCCATTTTTGCTGCTTTTGTTGACGTTTTTTCTTGTAAATATATGGATCCTTCCTTCTTGCTGCTGCTTTATCTCCTGCTGCTGCTGCTGTTGCTGTTGCTGCTGCTGCTGCTGCTGCTGCTGCTGCAGGAGATGTAGGCCTATTAATAACAACTAGTCGCTTCTGTTTCTATCGTCGTTATAGACTAGCAGGGGCAAAAAGAATAATAATGCTAGGCCCCCCTTGTAGTGCTGAGGTGTACGTACACCTCGTTACTCAGTCTCTACCTGCTGCTGCTGCAGCAGTAGATCCTATTGCTGCTGCTGCAGCAGCAGTAACAGCTGCAGGTGCAGGAGAAGGTACAGCAGCAGCAGCAGCAGCATCAGCAGCAGCAGCAGCAGCAGCAGCAGGGAGAGTAGAGGGGAGTGTATTATGTTACTATACTTCTTATCAACTAAATAATCTTGAGCTAATCATGCCTTTGTCTCAGGCGCTGCTGCTGCTGCAGACACCTAAGGGGAGAGTTGTTGCACTTAGCTAAGCAGCAGCAGCAGCAGCAGCAGCAGCAGCAGCAGCAGTAGCAATAGGAGGAGGAGCAGCAGCTGCTGCTGTTCTTGCTGCGGTTGTAGCAGCAGAAACGGTTGCGTGGGTGTTCTAATAGCAGCAAGAGGAGCTGTTGCTGCTGCTGCTGCTGCTGCTGCTGCAGCAACAACAGCAACAGCAGCAGCAGCAAGTTGCTGCTGCTGTAGCAGCAGCAACTGCTGCTGCCCAACGAATAACAATGTTTCTTTGCCGCCCTTGATGCAGCAATGCATGCAGCAGCAGCAGCAGCAGCTGCTGCTGCTGCTGCTGCTGCTGCTGCTGCTTAAGTTGCTGCTGCTGCTGTTTTTTTGTCTGCTGCTGCATGTGTAACAGATGGAGTATAGACTGCTAATACATGGAGCCTTAATTTGACACTTGCTGCTGCTGCTGCTGCTGCTGCTGTTGCTGCTGCTGCTGTTTTGCTTCCTGCTGCTGCTGTTGCTGCTTATTTATTTATTTATTTATTTATTTATTTATTTATTTATTTATTTATTTATTTATTTATTATTTATTTATGTATTTATTTACTTACTTATTTATATATTTATTTATTATATATAAATATACATAATATACATAAATAAAATAAATATATAAAAATTATTTTTTGTTTATATATTTGTTGGTTGCGCTGCAGCAATGCATGCAGCAGCAGCAGCAGCAGCTGCTGCTGCTGCTGCTGCTGCTGCTGCTGCTTAAGTTGCTGCTGCTGCTGTTTTTTTGTCTGCTGCTGCATGTGTAACAGATGGAGTATAGACTGCTAATACATGGAGCCTTAATTTGACACTTGCTGCTGCTGCTGCTGCTGCTGCTGTTGCTGCTGCTGCTGTTTTGCTTCCTGCTGCTGCTGTTGCTGCTGCTGCTGCTGCATTAACCTTAGCTGCTGCTGCAGATGTTTGCTTAGCTGCTGCAGTTGCTGCAGCTGCTTGAAGGAAGACACCGCATGCTGCCGCCAAGCAGCAGCACGTCCTTGCCACCAAGCAACATCAGCAGCAAGGAATGCCTCCGTGCTGCTGCTGCTGCTGCTGCTGCTGCTGCATGTGGTGCTGCTGCATGTGCTGCTGCCTGTGCTGCTGCTACTGCTGTAGCTATCATTATCCCTTAGAAGACTCTTATTGCTGCTGCTGTCTGACTGCGTTTGCTGCTGCTGCTGCTGCTGCTGCTCCTTCTGGCGATAGTTTGGCCCTTCTTTGTCCTTCAGGTGTATATGCAGGTCTTGGTCATGTGCTGCTGCTGCTGCTGCTGCTGCTGCTTCATAGGAGGGCACCAGCATTGGCTGCAACAGATCCTCAACGCCAAAACTCTGCTGCTCCTGCAGCAGCAGTTGCTGCTGCTGCTGCTGCGGAGACAACGCTGCTGCACCTGTCTTACGGGTCCTCTTCTCTTTTGCTGCAGCAGCAGCAGCAGTTGCTGCTGCTGCTGCTGCTGCTGCTGCTGCTGGCTTTCTAAAGAAGCATGCAGATGAGGAATTGGTGCAGCTGCTCGAACGCAGAGACGAAGGACTGCTGCTGTTGCTGTTGCTGCTGCTGTTGCTGCTGCTGCTGCCAGCGTTCGTGCTGCAGCGAGTGTCGTTAGATTCATCCAACAGAGTTCCCTCCTCAATGCATTTGCTGCAGCTTATGCTGCTGCAGCAACGGCTGCTGCTGCTGCTGCTGCTGCTGTTGCTGCTGCGGCAAGCGCTGCTGCTGCTGCCGATGCAGGAACAGGTGCTGCTGCTGCCGATGCAGGTACAGCTACAGTTGCTGCTGCTGCTACTGCTGCAGCTACTGCTACAACTTCTGCTGCAGCTGCTGCTGCAGCTGCTGCTGCAGCTACTGCTGCTGCTACTCGGTGGGCAGCAGCAGCACAACTGTCTTTCTTTATCTTCCTGTTTAGGGTTGCAGTACCAGATGTCTTGTTGCTGCGATCTAGCAGCAGCAGCAGCAGCAGCAGCAGGACATTCATACTCGTCTACATCGTTGCAGCAGCAGCAAGAGCGCCTTGTGCTGCTGCAGCAGCAAATGCTCCTGGCGTGCAGTCTGCTGCTTCTGTGGCAGCTTAAGCTGCAGCTGCTGCTGTTGCTGCTGCTGCTGCTGCTGCTGTTGCAGTGGGGTTTCTCAAGGGAACAGCAGCGACAAGTGCCGCTGCTGCTCTCCCAGCATGTTGCTGCTTTTGCTGCTGCTTCTGCTCTTGCTGCTGCTGCTGCTGCTGCTGCTGCTGCTGCTGGGCATGTTGATGCGTGCTGGTTGCTTCGAATCTGCCTACTATTTGTTCTTAGCCTTGTAGCATTTGCTGCTGCTGCTGCTGCTGCTGCAGCTCTTGTTTTTGCTGCTGCTGCTCGTCTAGCTGCTGCAACTGCTGCGGGTCTGGATGTGGCTGCTGCTGTTGCTGGTGTTGCTGCTGCTGCTGCTGTTGCAGCAGCTGCAGGTCTCTCTAAGGCGGACTTCTTCCTCATGTTTCTAACACGTTGTGCTGCTGCTGCTGCCGCTGCTGCTCCTGTTCCTGCTGCTGCTGCAGCGATCTTTGTAGAGATTGGGTTGTGTATGCTGGTATTTACAGCAGCATTTGCTGCTGCAGTTAAGGCAGCAGCAAGGGAGGCAGCAAAAACTGCATGCAAGGAGCTGCATGCATGCATGCAGTGAGGTGTACGTACACCAGAAAGAGGAACATAAATGCAACACGTGATCTTTAGCAGCAGCTGAAGATCTAGCAGCAGCAGCAGCACCGGCAGCAGCAGCAGCAGCAGCAGCTATTTTTGCATGCACATGCAGCCTTCTTCTATTGAATCGATCTTCTTTTTGTCTTATGAATATAAATAGAGGATGTAAAATCGATTTGCTGCTGCTGCTGCTGCTGCTGCAGCAGGAGCAGCAGGAGCAGCAGGAGCCGCACAGATCACTCTCGCTACCGAGTGTGACCCCCTCCGAGCAGCAACAGCAGCAGCAGCAGCAACAGCAGCAGCAGCAGCCTCTCCCTATTTATTAATTATAATTGGAATAAATTCATATAATAAATATATATTTGCTGCTGCAGTTGCTGCTGCTGCAGCAAAGACAAAGATCTATCTTGTGGTGTATGTAGACCTCGATACGTAAAGGTGACCTCCAGCATGCAACAGCAGCAGCAGCAGCAGCAGGAGCAGCAGCAGCAGCAGCAACGCATTAGCTTTTAGTATAAAATATAAAGTTCTGTCTTGGCATATTTCCTGCTGACTACGCTGTTGTTGTTGCTGCTGCTGCTGTTGCTGCTGCTGCTGCTGTTGTTGCTGCTGCTGCTGCTCTCTATGCTGCAAGATTGGTAGCAGCTACTTCCTGCTGCTGTTGCTGCTGCTGCTGCTGCTGTTGCTGCTGTTGCTGCTGCTGCCTCTAAAGTAACACTATTTCAATTAACATAACACGAGCAGCACGAACAGCAGCAACAACAGCAGCAGCAGCAGTAGCGGAAGCAAAGGCAGCAGTAGGGGACTCGACAGCACTTTGATAGCAGCAGCAGTAGCAGCAGCAACAGCAGCAACAGCAGCAGGAGCAGCACGTACTGCCTGCTGGCAGCACAACGAAGGAATAGTTCAAAAGAAAAGACAAACACTAAGAAAGCTAGCAGCAAAATAAGAGCAGCAGCAGCAGCAGACTTTTATCTGCTGCTGCTGCTGCTGCTGCTGCTGCTGCTGTTTACCTTTCTTATGGTTTGTATGTAGCTATGTACGTGTCTGTGTCTCCTCTACCTGTCTCCTCCTTCTTATACCTGTCCCCTTCTTCTTATACCTGTCTCCTTTTTTGTGTCTCCTTTTCCTTCTTATACCTGTCTCCTTTTTCTTATTACCTGTCTCCTTTCCTGTCTCCTCTTCCTTCTTATACCTGTCTCCTTTCCTGTCTCCTTTCCTGTCTCCTTTTTCTTTCTTATACCTGTCTCCTTTTTTTGTGTCTCCTTTTCTTTCTGTCTCCTTTTTCCTTCTTATACCTTCTCTCTCCTTTTTCTTATATATATATATATATATATATT
>NW_013563568.1:0-3400 GCF_000499605.1 Eimeria maxima | reverse complement strand
CCAAAAAAAAAAAAAAAAAAAAAAAAAAAAAAAAAAATATGTATATATATGTATGTATGGAAACCCTAAACCCTAAACCCTAATATATGCTAGTTTGGAGAAAGAGGAGAAAGAAAGAGAAGAAGGAGAAGAAGAAAAAGAAGAAAAAGAAAAAGAAAAAGAGAAAGAAATTGACATCTATAATTGGATACACTAAACCCTTCTAGATATAATATTCATATAGTAAATTTATACACTACTTATCTAGGGTTTAATTAGGGTTTAATTAGGGTTTAATTAGGGTTTAGGGTTTACCCTGGTTCTCCACCAAAAACAATCACTCTGTCGGCTAAATATGTCGCCATAATAAAGTCATGCTCAACTAAAAATGCCGTCTTCTTTGCATGCAATATATACCTGAATCATAAACCCTAAACCCTAAACCCTAAACCCTAAACCCTAAACCCTAAAAACCCTAAAAACCCTAGAAATCCTAAAATGTTACACATTTCTGGGCACAATCAAAACATCCATCCCTCTTCCAAAAATCTTCTCTCCCCCATAAACCCTAAACCCTAAACCCTAAACCCTCTTATTACGTACCTTTTAATAACTTTACTTGCTGCAATTCTTTGTTCTGAATCTAAATAAGCAGAAGGTTCATCAATTAAATAAATATCCGCGGGTTTACCTAATGCAACAATTAATGCTACACGTTGTAACTCTCCTCCTGATAAAAGTTGTACTTGTTGATCCATTACCTATACAAAAATAAACCCTAAACCCTAAACCCTAAACCCTAAACCCTAAAAAACCGGGATTTAAGCTGTTTTCTGAATACTTTAAGGTGCACAGAAAAAAAAAGATAAGAAATACAAACCCTCTACTATATACCAGGTCCACAGGAACCTACTACGAGGGTCTAGGGTTTAGGGTTTAGGGTTTAGAGGTACCTTATCCAGGTCTAGAGGGCGCACGACGTCCGTCTGGAATTGCGGATGATTAAATGCGTCACGAATCTTTGCATAAAATAACTCCCTGAATAAGAAACCCTAAACCCTAAACCCTAAACCCTAAAATTTAAACCCTAAACCCTCGTTTGCACCTATGCAGGACCGAAAACTGGAAAGCATTCCTCCTGTCGCATTCAACCCCAAACCCTGTAAACCCTCGCTCGACCCTTAAACTTGTAAACCCTAAACCCTAAACCCTCGTACGTACTTGACAGTGCCTTGGAATTTGGCGGAGATGGTTTGGGGTTTGTAAGAAACTGCAAAAGAAGAAAGGGCTTGCGTATTATCGGGCGTAAGGAGCCCAGCAAGCATTCTGCACCAAACAAACCACAAACCCTAAACCCTAGAATCTAAACCCTAAACCCTAAACCCTAAAACCTGAACAAGAAACCCTGTGGTATTAACCCTCTTGCAAAACCCTTTTGGTTTGTCCAACATAGCCACCGAAACCTTGTTGTATCCACCTCCTCCACCCAAACCCTAAACCCTAAACCCTAAACCCTAAACCCTCGAAAAGTACCTGATAAAAGTAGATTTTCCTGTACCATTTTGTCCCAACATAACAATAATCTCTGAATCAGAAAAATTTCCTTTTTCAACTTTTAATTCAAAAGTGCCGAGGGTTTTCGTCATCTCAGGATATTCATAAAAATGTAGACGCTGAGCATAAACCCTAATAAACCCTAATAAACCCTAATTAACAATAGTAAACCCTAAACCCTAATTATTCACTATTTTTATCGATAAATAATACAACAACATCAATACCATCAAAACAAACAAACAAAACCCTAACACCCACAAACCACTCCCCGATCGTCCAAAACCCTAAACCCTAAACCCTAGTAAACCCTAGTAAACCCTAATAAACCCTAGATAACCCTAGTAAACCCTAATAAACCCTAAATTATATTGTACCTGTATATCTTCGAGTAAATCTTGATCAACAGCAAGCTTAAAGTTAAGAGATTCATCACGAATACGTAGATTCTCTGTAGGTATAAATCCATCCAAGAAATGATTTATACCTTCTCTTACACTAAATGGTGTTGTTACTACACCATAAGCACCAGGTACACCCCATAAACAACAAACAAAGTCTGATAAATAATCTACAACGGATAAATCGTGCTCAACCTATACACAGAAACACCATAAACCCTAAACCCTAAACCCTAAACCCTAGGAATTTCTTGGAAACCATTGGAAACCCCTATATGTGCTTATAATTGCCCTTAATATAGTTTCATAAACCCTAAACCCTAGGAAGAAACATTACACCCTAAACCCTGGCTGCTATAAACCCTCTTGTGCAAAGAAACCCCCGTGCAATAGGGTATAATATATATGATTAGGGTTTATAAATAATGTAAATTAGGGTTTACGTACAACAATAATATAATTATCTGTAGATAGAGCTCCTCTTATAGTATTTGCTGCTTGTATTCTTTGTTTAACATCTAAATAAGAAGAAGGTTCATCAAACATAAGTACTTGTGCATCTACAGTGCATGCAGCCCCAATACAAAACCTTTGTAATTCACCACCAGATAATTCATTTATTTGTCTTTTTAATAAATGACGTAAATCTAAACAATCTATTAAACCCTCGCATACACCACGAGTATCACGAGAGCGTAATACTTCACCTACTTCACCTTTCACCTGAAAAAAAAAAAAAAAATTTCTAAACCCTAAACCCTAAACCCTAAACCCTAAACCCTAAACCCTAGAAAAAAAAAACGAAATTATAAATCGTAATATTATCATAGAAACACGAATATACAATACAAAAGAATGATAAACACTACGCTCTAAACCCTATACCCCCTGTAAACCCTCGTAAACCCTAAACCCTCGTAAACCCTAAACCCTAAACCCTCAAAAAAATATATTAACCTGTTTAGGTATTAAATCAACATATTGTGGTTTAATAACAACTTTAAGACTTTCTTCAATAATTTTTGTAAAATAATTCTGTAATTCAGATCCTCTAAAGTGCGAAACTATTTCTCGCCATTCAGGAGGGTTTGAATATCGACCTGAAAAAAAAAACCCTAAACCCTAAACCCTAAACCCTAAACCCTAAACCCTAAACCCTAGAAAATTCTATTAAATACTAATACACTCCAAAAAAATAATAATAAAGCCTAATACACTATAAAATATAATAAACAATAATAAACAACAACAAGAGAATTAGAGAGAATAAAAAAGAAGAAAAAAAAAGAAGAAAAAAAGAAAAAAAGAATAAAAAAAAAAAGAGGAGGATGTCTTACCAAGATTAGGTTTTAATTTAGCGCCTAAGATCTTTAATGCTGTTGATTTACCCGTACCATTCGTACCCACTAAACCCAACACCTGCAGCAGCAGCAGCAGCAGCAGCAGCAGCAGCAGCAGCAGCAGCT
>NW_013563566.1:0-2453 GCF_000499605.1 Eimeria maxima | reverse complement strand
TTTTTTTTTTTTTTTTTTTTTTTTTTTTTTTTTTTTTTTTTTTTTTTTTTTTTTTTTTTTATAGGGTATTTATTTATTACGCTTTTTTTTTTTTATCTAGTTTATTTATTTTACTCTTTTTTATTATTTAGATCATTCAATTATTTTATTACCTATACAATAAATGGTTATATGTATATATTTTTATTTATCTATATTTATTATATATATATATATGTATAATTATTTATATGTATTTATATACTGTATATATGATGATGTATTTGTCTATTGTTTTTATTCAATAAATAATAATTAAATTAATATTGGTATTATATCCTTTTATTTATGTATATTTATATTTATATTTATTTATTTATATTTATTTATTTATTTATATTTATTTATTTATTTATTTATTTATTTATTTATTTATTTTATAGGTTGGTATAGCACGAGCTGTACATAGTGAGGAGAATAGAGCATATCTAGAGGAAATGATGAATAATTACCCAATGAATTCAATTAATCAGGCAGAGGAAGAAAATAAATCATAAAAATAAATAAATAAATTAGTTAACTAATTAATTAAATTAATTAAATAAATTAATTAAATAAATAAATGAACAATAAATTCAACAATAATATTGCAGCAGCTGCAGCAGCTGCAGCAGCAGCAGCAGCAGCAGGAGGGGGAGGAGGAGGAGCAGCAGCAACAACAGGAGTATTTCTGCACTAAAAGGTGTAGATATAGGGATTGGTGGAGTAGCACCAGCAGCAGCAATAGCAGCAGCAGTTGTATCTTGTAATATAAACCATGGGAGTTCTATGGTTTATAGATAGGCATCGCATTAAATAAATAAATAAATAAATAAAATAAATAAATAAAATAAATAAAATAAATAAATAAAATAAATAAATAAATAAATAAAATAAATAAATAAGACAGCGCAAATGAAGACATTTATTCATTTATACACCGCAAATAATTCTTGCGGTGTATCGACAGCTCACCTAAGAAAAGCTGCGTTTCTCCTTTCTTTCTTGTATTTCTTGCCTAGAGGGCATTCTTTCTTTCTTTCTTTTCTTTCTTTTCTTTCTTTTTCTTTCCTTTATTAACTTCTGCTAACTTGAAGTATTTCTTAGGGCTTAGGGTTTAGGGTTTAGGGTTTACATGCATGCATGCATGCATGCATGCATTCATACATGTAGGGAGTTTATTATTAAGGCAAATATGTTTAGCTAATGAGGTAGCAGGGTAGAGGAGGAAAGAAATAAAAAAAGAGTAAATGTATTATTTATATTTAGTCTTTATTAAATATAATTATTTAATTAGTTAATTAAACAAAAAAAAAAAGAAAATAAATATTCCTTATATAAGAAATAGATATAATAAACTTGAGGTGTACATACACCTCAAGAAACAACAACAGTTTATGTTAGTTATCTATATAAATATAAATAATGTATTTTCTTCTCTTTTTTCTTCTAATTATAATGATTAATATATACAAATAACATAATTAACATTGTATAAATGTGTATATATATGTATATACTACATAATATACATTTATATATATAAATATATATACATATACATATATAAATTATATATATATAATTATATATAATCTGCTTCCCTCCTTATCTATCCTATGGCTCAGCAAATGGAGGCCCAGCGCAAAGGGAACCTGTTATTGTATTCATGCATGCATGCATGCATGTATGCATATGTATGAATATATTAATTAAAGAATAAAAGAAATGAATAAAAAAAGAAGAAATAAATCAAACCTTCAGGGCACCAATTCCTCAGGTGTACAGGCAGCTCAGATATGATGGCACCATCCTTCCCTAAGGCTGTTGTTGCTTCCTGCATGCAAATATATATAATAAAATAATTATTTATTTTATTTATTTAATTAAAAAAGATAAATAATATAATAAATAAATAAATAAATAAATAAAAATAATTTACCTTTAATTCCTTTGATATCTTCGGTTGCTGCACTTGCGGTACCCTGCAGCAGCAAACAGCAAATATTGAGGTGTATATACACCATAAGTAAATAAAAGATTCTTCTTCCTACCAATTTACATCTCCTGTAACAGGGAATATATAAATAAATAAAGGTAAATAAAAAGGCGAGTAATAAAAGATAATAAACAATAAAAAAAATAAAAGAAAAAAAAAAAAGGCAAAAAGACAGACCAAGAAAAGTTCCTCTAAATTTGCACAATCCTCCCCCTGCAAATAATCCTGCTGCTCCCTGTGCTATAAAAGGAACGGGATCGGGATCGGGATCGGGATCGGGATCGATCCCCATGGTTCCTAGTACAGGAGGTACTACATACAATCTTCGTATCCTTTAGGTCTTGATTCCTCCATGTTTTCTTGTTGTCTTGTATATCTTATTGGTTCTTCTCCCTCTATACCTGTATATATATATATATATATATATATATATATA
>NW_013563565.1:38803-43803 GCF_000499605.1 Eimeria maxima | reverse complement strand
CCACACAATGGGGCTGCATGCATGCATGCATGCATGCAAGAAGATCTGCTGCTGCTGCTGCTGCTGCTGCTGCTTATTGTTATTACTGTTGTTAATGTTATTGTTGTTCTTGCTGCTGCTGTTGCTTCTGTATCTGCTGCTGCTGCTGCTGCTGCTGCTGCTGCTCCTGTTGCTGCTGCTAGTTTCTATCTGTGTGTCTTATTCCCTATCCGTGTCTTTCTTTATATAAATTGTATTTATAATTAATTAATTAATTAATTAATTAATTAATTAATTAATTAATTAATTAATTAGTTAATTAATTAATTAATTAATTAATTAATTAAATATAATTAACTTAATTAAATATAAATAAATAAATAAATAAATTAATATAAATAATAATTATATAAATAAATTAAATAATTTTATTTTATTTATTATTTATTTAATAAAATTAATTAAATAAATATATTTAATTTAATTAAATAAACAAAAAATAAATAAATAAATAAATAAATAAATAAATAAATAAATAAATAAATAAATAAATAAATAAATAAATAAAATAAAAATAAATAAAAGAAAAGAAAAAGGCAATAAATATTTATTAATTATATTCAATTAAAGGACGATTGCTGCTGCTGCTGCTGCTGCTACTACTACTACTTGGATTGCTGTCTCTCTCTTCTGCTGCTGTTATTTCCTTTGCTGCCCTGCAGCAGCAGCAGGAACTTCCTTATAAAGGATATCTAGGGTTTAGTTCCTAGGGTTTAGGGTTTAGGGTTTAGGGTTTAGAGCCTAGGGTTTAGGGTTTAGGGTTTAGGGTTTAGAGCCTAGGGTTTAGGGTTTAGGGTTTAGGGTTTAGGGTTTAGAAAGGAGGTTTGTTAATAAATAGATAGGTAATAAAAGAAATAAAAATAAAGAAAAAGAAGCAGCAAACACAGACTGCCAAGACACTGCTGCTGCTGCTGCAGCTGTTGCTGTTGCTGTTGCTGCTGCTGCTGCTCGGGTGTATACGTACCTTCCTGCTGCTGCTGCACATGTAAGACCTATTATACAACGAAGGGCTTGCAGCAGCAGCAGTTGCTGCTGCTGCAGCAGATCCTGCTGGTGCTGCTGTTGGTGCTGCTGCAGGAGATCGTGCTGTTGCTGCTGTTGCTGCTGCTGCTGCTCCACCCTTTCCTTGTCTTGTTGCTGTTGCGGTGTTTTGCTGCTAGGTGCTGTTGCTGTAAAGGACAGCAGCAGCAGCAGCTGCAGCAGCAGCAGACGGCCACCTGCTGCTGCTTCCCCTTCTGCTGCAGCACGTGCTGCTGCTACTACGCCATCTGTGCATCCATAAGCAGCAGCAGCAGCAGCTGCTGCTGCTGCATTACCAGCAGCAACTGCTGCATGCAAATGAGCAGCAGCAGCAGCAGCAGCAAACCCCACTCCTACAACCAGCAAACCCTTCATCCTCCATAGCTGCCCTATTAAGGCGCCGCAGCAGCAGAGCAGCAGCAGCTGCTGCAGCGGTATGCTGCTGCTACCATCTGCTGCTGCTGCTGCTGTATCTGGTGTCTGTATAGCTTGTCCTATTGCCAGCAGCAGCACGAGAGGCAGCAGCAGCAGCCACCCTCCTTCCCCAAGACTTATTTTTCTACAGTAACCCTTCTCTGCTGCTGCTGCTGCTGCTGCTGCTGCTGCTGCAATTGCTGCTGCTGCTAAGAAGAGGCAGCAGCAAGTTGCTGCATTAGCAGCAAACCAAGAAATAAGACAAGAAGTGTCTCCTGCCTCCCCTATATCTACTAATATATTCAGCAACATCTTGCTGCTGCTGCAGCAGCAGCAGCAGCAATTGCTGCAGCAGCAGCAGCAGCAGCAATTGCTGCAGCAGCAGCAGCAGCAGCAATTGCTGCAGCAGCAGCAGCAGCAGGGAGTCTAGCAGCAGCAGCAGCAGCAACAACAGTCTTGTGTCTCCTTTATTGGCCAAGTCCCTTCTTGTTATTCCTTCTTATTTATATTTTTCTTCTTCTCTCCTTTTATTGTATTTGCATGCAGGGTTACGGTGTACAAGCAGCAGCAGCAGCAGCTGCTGCTGTTGCTGCTGCTGCTGCTGACTGTACACCGCAGCTAAAGGTGTCGGTAACGAAGAAAAGGCTTTTTAATTAAATATGCCTTTCTTGTTTATTTTCTTACAATAAATTAATTTATATAAATTTATTTATTTATTTATTTATGTATTTAATTTGTTTTACCTAATTAATTTAATTTATTTTTATTTATTTTTATTTATTTTTATTTAATTTTACGCCTTTTTATGTTATTAACTTCTGCTGCCTGCGGTCGAGCGAGCAGCAGCAGCAGCAGCAGCAGCAGCAGCAGCAATGTAGAGAAACACTTAGCACTTTTTAATGAAATAAAGGCAAATTAAATAAAATAATTAATTATTTAATTAAAATAAATTATTATTTGTATTTTTATTGCTTATTTAATGCTAAATAGGCCCTACATGCATGCATGCATGCACGCGCATGCATCCATGCATGCAAGAAGGTCACATAATATATTCAGGTGTATAGGCACCTCAATAATACAAAAAGGAAGAAAAAAGAAATAAAATTTATTTATTTATTTATTTACTTAATTTAATTAATAATAAATTAATTTATATAATTTATTTCTTTCCTTTAATAGTATAAAAGGATTAGAGGATATAAAGGGTTTAGGCTTTATGAGGGTTTAGGGTTTAGGGTTTACGAGGGTTTAGGGTTTGACGATCTGCGGTGTATAGGCAGCTAAAATAAATAAAAAAGAAATAAAAAAGAAGAAAAAACATTTTATTATAAATAAATAAAAAAGAATATTATCTAATTAAATAAATAAATATATACTTAATTATTATTTATTTATTTATTTATTTATTTATTAATAATAATTAAGGAAATATACATTATTATAAGATAAACCCTTTTTTAGGGTTTAGGGTTTATTGCCTATTTAGTTAATAATTGCTGCCCTCTTCTCCCGTTATACAGGGTGTACGTACACCTCAACCTAGCAAATTACTACTACTACTACTACTGCTGCTGCTGCTGCTGCTGCTGTTGCTGCTGCTGCTGCATGCATGCATAAAATTGTTGTATTATTTAATAAAACCAAACACAGTTTTCTTGTTAGAGGCAACAGCACACCAACTGCTGCTGCTGCTGCTGCTGCTGCTGCTGCAGAAATAGTAGTAGCAGCAGCAGCTGCTGCTGCTGCAACAATTGCTGCTCCAGTGTGAACAGCAAGAGCAGCAGCTGGGCGATACAATGGGGGCCCTTGGGGGCCCCCTTGAGCCCCCTTATTGCGGTGTATGTACACCTCAAACACCAAACCCTAAACCCTAAACCCTCGGAGGTAAACCCTCATGTGTCATTCTGAGCTAAACTTTCCTCAGGCTTTAGAGGCTTCCAATCCTTCATCTGCACAACAAACCCTAAACCCTAAACCCTAAACCCTAAACCCTAAACCCTAAACCCTAATGTATATATATGTGAAGTACCTCTCTCCTGGTTAGACAAAACCCTAAACCCTAATTAAGGGGTTAATTAATAGATTTATTTAATTCCTTTAGTAAACCCTAAACCCTAAACCCTTTATAAATTCCAACCAGTAGCTCACCATAACCCTAAACCCTAAACCCTAAACCCTAAACCCTAATTACCTGAAGACTATCAACAGGTGATCCAAAGACTTCAAGATGAGAAATCTTTGTTGTTGGTGCTCCTCCATTATCCTCTGCATGCAAACACCAGCAGCAGCAGCAGCAGCAGCAGCAGCAGCAGCAGCAACAGCAGCAGTAGTAGCAGCAACAGCAGTAGCAGCAGTAGCAGGATATAAGACACGACGACACCTTTTTTTATATCACCCAAAACCCTAAACCCTAAACCCTAAACCCTAAACCCTAAACCCTAAACCCTACATACCTACAAACACTTGTAAGGAAGCAACACTTTTATAACGAAAAGATTTTAAGGGAAGAAATAAACCCTTCTCTAATGAATCGTCCTCTGGTAGGTCCTACACTCACAAACCCTAAACCCTAAACCCTAAACCCTAAACCCTAAACCCTAAACCCTAAACCCTAGCAAAGGAAACAGCTGCTGGGTAACAAGCAGATAAAATAAACGTACGAATTCATCCGTAGCCGGGTCCGTCTCTGCAACACACAAACCCTAAACCCTAAACCCTAAACCCTAAACCCTAGAAGGTATGTATACATATATACACGTACAGCAGCGCTATAAAAAAAGGGTTTAGGACACAACCAAGCAGAGACGATTTACACGTTAGGGTTTAGGGTTTATTAGGGTTAATTAGGGTTTAGGGTTTAGGGTTTACCTGCATCAGCAAAAGATTTAGTTGGATGGTTAAAGAAAATACGTATTCTTCTTGGTGTTTCTCCTGCTGCTGATGAACCCTCGGGGGTTTTTATCATTAAACCCGTCAATCGGACAGGAACAGAAAACCCTACCTATATACATAAACCCTAAACCCTAAACCCTAAACCCTAAACCCTAGGAAGGAGGTGGAGAAGGAAGTTGTGATGGATGTGCATGTCTTGGGGTATAAACACTAAACACTAAATATAGCATGCTGTCTACTTCTAGGGTTTAGGGTTTACGAGGGTTTAGGCTTTACGAGGGTTTAGGCTTTACGAGGGTTTAGGGTTTATGAGGGTTTAGGGTATATGATTGTTTAGGATAGAATTAGGGTTTAGGGTTTAGGGTTTATTCTTACGGATATAAATAGTTGAGGATCTTCATTTCCTGATTCTAATAAAGGTTGAGGGTTTGTTGTTGATGAGGGTTTAGGGTTTACAGCTCCTGCTGCTGCTCCTGCTGCTGAGGGTTTAGGGTTTAGGGTTTGCAGTAAAGAAAGAAAATTAATAAATGAATTTCCTTTTGATTCATTTAAACATTCACATTGATTTAAATCTAAATAATTCAATAAACTATAAAAAAAAGAGAAAAAAAAAAAAAAAAAAAAAAAAAAAT